>NC_135426.1:4917500-4930000 GCF_051991245.1 Festucalex cinctus | reverse complement strand
GCCACCACTATCGTTGCGTTTGTGAACTATCGATGCCAGGTGAGATCCCATACAAGAGCGGAACATCAAAGTAGTGTTAATTTTATCCATTTTCAATTCAGTCTCAGTTTTAGTCCAGTTCCAATCAAACTAAATCTAAAATCTAGCATTTTAATTTTTATTTTAGTTCCAAGTAAATAATTTATTTGTCTAATTTTAGTCAACTAAAACTGTCAACATTTTAGTCTAGTTTTAGTCAAAACAACTAGTTTACCCCTGTATATATATATATTTTTTTGTCAGCAGATTATGTGGAACCTTTTTGGATCTAAAACTATTTCACATAAAATTTTCTCTCATCTTATTGATGAAAAACAACTTGACGCACAATTACAGTATATCAACAAGTGGCTACTATGCTACAAGCTAGTAAGTTAGCCAGCATTAGTTAGCGGTTGGATTAACATTATTGTTGGAATGTTATAGCTGTTGGATTAATGTTATGTTACAACTATAATTTACTTCTTTTTTTTTTCTTCAATAACCTTTCACCGTGAATCCACCTCCTGTCTGTCCCATGTGTTTGTGCATGTTGCACTCGCTAGCTGCAAATCTGAAAGGGGGCGTGTCATTGTGGGTCACATGACAGTGTCACAGTGTCAGATTAGCAGAGACAAAAAAAAAAAAAAAAGTATAATTTTCATCTCGTTTTTGTTCATAAACTAAAATGTCCATAGATGTCCAGTTTTTATGAAGTGAAGTACATTTTCATCTCATCTTCATTCGTCGACGAAAATGCATTTTGCTGATTTCGACCCGGTTATTGTTTATTAATGAGGGTTTTCAGTCTGGTGAAAAATGTGTGTTGATGAAATGATTTTTGTTTAGTTTTCGTTGACGGAATGAACACTACATCAAAACATGTCTGTCTGTGTCATTCCCTCTTGTATATTGGATCTTATTAGAGTCAGCCAAGTTTGAAAACTCGCAACATGGCTGAAAGATCCGCAGTTATCCAATTATAGTTATCTTTTTCCCCAAAAACTATTTCCTTCAAATAAAGTATTTTTGGTTTATCGATGCCAGCGACGATGGCGAAAGCTTGCGTCACGGTCAAATGTATCCTCTTCGGCAAACTTCTTTGACACCAATTACTTTATCATTTTGTGACGTTTTTATTTGGAGTTTTGACATGAGATGCTTTCCTTGTGTAAAATATGTTGGTTGACTGAAGTTTGCTAAACACGGTTATATCAGACAGTTGTTGAGTTTCTGTTTCAAGGCTGCAGTGGCAGAATATCTGCTCAACCTCTTTTCAAGTTTGTGTGCACAATTGGATGTTGCGTAATTGAGTTCAGCAGGGAAAAAAAGTTTCATTAAGCGGTCGCACGCCTACATGACATTGGTGCTTTCGGGTCTATTGGCAGAGAGCACACGGATCGTCATCATCATCATCATTATCATCATCCGGGTTGTGCGCTTGCTTCATGGGAGACATGTTGTACAGTAATTGTGCGTTTTAGTAAGACGACCCTCAACACGCGCTGATTTACTGACAGCATGTTTGGACCCCTTCCAAAGTGCTCTTATTCCCATTTGCAGTCCTCAAAACGGTCTCATCTGCTCTTGTGCTAACCAAGGAAGCACTCACGGTATATACTGGAGCTCTTTTGTTGACCACACTAATGCATCGTTATGCCGTAACATTCTGCCATGAATTTCAATCGAGTCTATCTGGAGTCCATTTTTGCGTTAGTGACTAAAATGGAAGACAACAAATGTGTTTCAATTGCCCCCCTTAATTGGTATGAATAGCACATTGAGGGCCAACTAACGAGACAGTTTTATGAATGCATATAATAAAATGCAAATTACTATGCAATTAAAGCTTATTGGATTTGTTTTCTCTCTCTCTTTCTCTATTTGGGGTCTCTTACCAAGAGTTGGGTCGTACTCCCAGATGAAACGTCGAGTCAAAAACCTCACCACCAGCGCTGCAACAAAAAGACAGGTCAGATACAGTATCAGTAGAATTCAATTAAATTAGTAAATGTATGTATGTAGCTGACTATTTGTAAATAATTGTACCAGGTTCTCGACTACCCATAATGCCATTCAACTGAAAGTAACTAACCAAGAGGCCCAAGCAGTTTTTGAGCTCCTGAAGTTGCCTTCAAGTGTTACCTCATGTCCAGGGTTGTTTTGTATGGAGGACCAAAACTGCCAAAATTCAAAATAAATAAATGACTAAAAGTGAAAATAAAAATGAATATAACAAAATATAATTTGAAAATTATATCCAAAAAATAAATCTAAATGGAAATAAATCAATTTTTATTTTCACTTTTAGTTATTTATTTATTTAGTCATGTAATTATTTATTTATTTAGTCATTTATCTATTTATGACTAAAAATGACTAAATACATGACTAAATAAATAAATGACTAAGTAAATAAATGACTAAATAAATAAATGACTGAATAAACAAATGAATAAATGACTAAATAGATAAATAAATTAATAAATGACTAAATAAATAAATAAATAAATAAATGACTAAATAGATAACTAAATGACGAAATAAATAGATAAATAAATGACAAAATAAATAGATAAATAAAAAACTAAATAAATTGATAAATAAGTGACTAAATAAATAAATAAATACATTACTAAAAGTGAAATAAAAACTTCCATTTATATTTATTTTTTTTATATATAATTTTCGAACTATATATTTTTTATATTCATTTTTATTTTAGTCATGTATTTATTTATTTAGTGATTTATTTATTTTGAATCTTGGCAGTTTTGGTCCTCCATAGTTTTGCATCCACCCGCTTACAAAAAAAACAAAAAACAAAAAGGCACCAACCAAGTGAGTCATACACAGCCATGAGTGAAAGCCAGCGAGCACCTTTTTCATTCATTGATTTATCCTCATAAATTTGCAAGGACGAAGGTCAAACGCGCATCATCATCATCATCGTCATTATTACATCATTACATCATTACCTGAGATGCGCTCTGGCGGTTGCGTTATTTGCCTTGCCAGCGTCCCCCTCACACCATTAGGACGAAATGGTCAAACTGTCTTCATAAAGTGCCTTTTATCAGAAGGATTAAATATTGATTGGTATGATCTAAGCAAAGCAAAACAATTTTGGAACTGTGTATACTGTAATAACAAACCATTGTAACATTGTTTAGATGCAAGAATGAGTGAATGAAAAAGATGGAGACATTTCCTCTAAAGGCCAGCAGGGGGCAACCTCAGTGGCTTTTAAGTAGACCATATTGAACCATAATATTATGGTCTTGATTATGTGCTCCAAAATACTCGTAAATGTACTAAAAATAAGTTCATAGTGGTGATATGATATTACAGCGGTCCTTGCACTGCATTACTCGCACGCTTTCATTCATCCCTTCTCCGTGCAGAAGCCATGTGTACCTGAGTGACTCCTAAAGAACCCCTGAGAGGTCCACTTGACTCCACGCATCAAGGTATGTTTTCGTCTTTTGCCTCTGAAGTGGCAAGGCGGTGAAAAAGATCCATCATAAGATCCATTTTCAGCTCATAAGCAGCTTGGGGGGGGCTTTTGTTGGCCCGAGTTGCTGATGCCACGTTTCATTACACTCGTATGGAACTCTCAATTTGTCATTTTTTGCAGATGGGGGAGGTGCTGCAGACAGATGCAACGCAAAAAAAAAAACATTTTGCAAGCCTGCACGACACTTTAACAAGCGAATCTCGTTTTGCCGTTTTGATGCTCGAGTTCAAAACTGCTGTGTCATGACACGTGATGGCGTTAGCAGATGTGCCAAAAGACACTTACAGCTGACGTCACTGCTTAGCTCCCGCTTCGCCTCCTGGAGGGCAAGCCTCCCGTAACAAATGAATGTAGAGAGCTTGATTTTCGGCGAGCGTTTTCAGTCTAAGGTAGGAAACATGTCGAGTGTCACAAAACACGTCCCGAATAGGACACTACGTTACTGCGACTCATTGGAACCCGTCGTTTGGAGCCGCTAGCTACAAAAAAATGGAGTTTGTTGGAGGGCAAAGTGGAAGTGGAAGCTGAAGGTATGTTGTTTTTGGTTAAAACAGTATGTCAATCACTACGTAAATAGTCATTCGTTAAATCGTTTGTGTCCGGATATACTCGTCTTGCTGTATATCGAAGTCTTCAAGTTAACAAACAGACCGCACTTTTACTACACATTCCTCAGCAGAGATCATTCCCAAGTTAGTGTTAATTGTGATAATCGTTAACTTTTTGTTCAAAATTACTTGAATTAAAAAAAAAAGTAGGAATGATTGTGTCACTAAAGATAATATGGCACATTCATCACGTCTGCCTCGTATACACAATCAGAGGTTCATGTTATGACTAGGGGTGTCAGGCGATTAAAATTCTTAATCGTAATTAATCATGACTTCAATAGTTAACTCACGATTAATCGCAAATGTTACATTTGTTGTAAATGTACAATATTTTTTCTATCTTTTCATGTTAACATAAAAGTGTCATGGTTCGGTTCTCAGCCCTGTTGTGCTTGTCTCTTTCAGTGCCTGTAACGAGGGGGGCGTTCCCCAGCGCCGCACCTGCAACGCGTTGGTAATCAAGGCTTTAAAAGGACTCCGAACAGCACTGACAGCTGTCGGATTATTATTTGCTCACCATTGTGTCCAAGTGCTCTCCGCGTTTTCCGATTGGTAAAGTTTTTCGAATCTGCCGTCGTCTTCAGTTAAGTTTTATTCACGTGTGTGTTTTCGCGTCGCCTTTGTTTGATATTTCCGTGTTCATTGATCCCGTGTGCATTTCGTGTCGTCCTTGCCGGTCGCAAGTGTTTTGTGTTTTTCTAGTCCTTGCCTTTTTGCAAGTGTTTTTGGTTACGTTAGTTCTCCTTGCCGTTTGCAAGCGTTTTTGGTTATGTCAGTTCTCCTTGCTGTTGCAAGCGCTTTTTGTTACATTCGCGTTCCTTGCCTTTTGCAAGTGTTTTGTGTTTTCCAATTCGTCCTTGCCTTTTGCAAGTGTTTTTTGTTACTTCCGTGTCCCTTGCCCGTGTGCAGGGACACCTCTGTAAATTTCGTTGTCTTGCCTGCGAGCAAGCTTTGTGCAATCGGTCTATCAAAAAGAATAAATCGAGATTGTTTTCCTCCTCTGAGCCTGCATTTTTGGGATCTGTTTTTCATCGACTCTGCTGAGTCGTCACAAAAATGTTAAACTAATAGAAACATGCCATCTTTTAGTCATCCATACCGTAATTTCACAATCACTCATAAAATTGAGTTAAAATTAAACAGATGTACTGCACTGTAAAAAACAAATGTGATATTGATTTGTGTTGAGGCCATTTTTCTGCCACTAGATGGCATAATTGTATTAGTAAAAGGTTGGTGACAGCTCAGTGCATTTTTCATATTACGAACTATCTAATCTTTAACATGAAGTAACTTCTGCACATTTTTCAAATGGTAAAATACATCTTGATCCCTCCACCGCAAGGGGCGCACTTCAACGTGACGTCACGTTGGCGCACGTGCGTTAGAGTGTCCCAGCTGCAGTGACCCGGATTCCAGCGAGGCAGAACAAGCGATAGTGTGTGAGGTCCGCTCCTCATTAGCCGTAACATTATCTTCCCCTTTTTTGCCTGCTGCGGGAAGAAATGTATAGGCATGGAAAAGAGGAGCCTTTGTTAAATATGGACATGGTGGCCCAGATTCCCTGAAGGATGGCAACTGGAGTAACAACAAGCGCACGCTACCACAAGCAGTCTGATCCCATCACAAAAGAGGGACGAACCTTTTCCATAAGAAGACCATATTAAGGCACACAATAAATAAGCACTCAACATTGACTTGCATCATCGTTCTAAAAAAGGGAAATTGGGCTTTCAGGTGAAATTTCAGGCTGAACTTACAACGCACACAACATTTTCTGTTGAACTCAACTTGACTTTTTTTTCCAAATGAATTGAATGTTGAATTTAAATTTTTCTCAAAACTGATCATGTAAAACTTTATGGAGGATCAAAACTGCCAAAATTCAAAATCAATAAATGACTGAAAGAATAAATAAATGACTAAAAGTGAAAAAATATATATATAAATATATATATATATATATATATATATATATATATACATACATATATATATATATATAGAGAGAGAGAGAGAGAGAGAGAGAAATGGAAATAAATCCATTCTTATTTTAACTTTTTTGTCATTTATTTATTTAGTCAGTCATTTATTTAGTCATTCATTTATATTGAATTTTGGCAGTTTGGGGCTGTACTGCCAAGTCGAAATGTCATTCAAATGAGGGGCGGTCCTAAGCATGTCTTGGGTTGGACTCGCCGTTGCAAACTGCCTGTCGTTGGTCGAGTGAGCAGCTCGGCGAACAAGGAAGTCTCGCCGGCTTGTATTGGAGAGCTCCAGCAAAGGACGACGATCGTGTTCACTGTCACCTCAACTTGCGAATTGAGTTGCCAGAAAACAAGTGAGAGCAGACAGTGGACAAGATAGTCGTCCTTTGCTGGGAGCTCTCCATTGCAAGCCGGCAAGACTTCCTTGTTGGCCGAGATGCTCGCTTGACCAATGACAGGCAGTTTGCAATGGCGGAGTCCAACCCAAGACACGCTTAGGACCGCCCCCTCATTTGAATCACATTTCGACTTAGCAGTACGGACCAAAACTGCCAAAATTCAAAACAAATAAATGACTCAATAAATAGCTAAATAAATAATAAATAAATGACTAAATAAATAAATAAATAAATTAATGACTAAATAGATAAATAAATGACAAAGTGAAAATAAAAACAGATTTATTTCCATTTATATTTATTTTTTTGGATATAATTTTTGAATTATATATTTTTATAATTTTTTCATGTTCATTTTTATTGTCACTTTTAGTTGTTTATTTATTTAGTCATTTATTTATTTTGAATTTTGGCAGTTTTGGTCCTGTTTTGAGAATCACACATTTGCAGTAAAAATTGGAGTGTTAAAATGTTGGCGCTAAATGTTTCAGAGCTGATTTCAACCCCCAAAGTGTATTTTTAACTCTATTTTATTTGACAAAGTTGATTAACTTAGCGTTAAACCAACTCTGCATCAAGTTAATCACCCACTTGATTAGAACTGCTTTGCACAAAGACTTTTAGCATATCATATTATCTAATAGGGGCGGCAAGGTGGATGACTGGTTAGCACGTTCGCCTCCCAGTGCTCAGGACGCAAGATGGAGTCCAGGCTTTGGCCTTCATGGGTGGGGTTTGCATGTTCTCCCCGTGCCCGCGTGGGTCTTCTCCGGGTACGCCGGTCTCCTCCCACATTCCAAAGACATGCATGGCAGGTTAATTGGGCGCTCCGAATTGTTGCTAGCTGTGCTTGTGAGTGTGGATGGTTGTTCGTCTCTGTGTGCCCTGTGATTGGCTGGCAACCAGTCCAGGGTGTACCCCGCCTACTGCGCAAAGGCAGCTGGTATAGGCTCCAGCATCCCCGCAACCCTTGTTAGGAGTAAGCAGTCAAGAAAATGGATGGATGGATGGATGGATGGATGGATGGATGGATGGATGGATGGACGGACGTTAAATTCTGAATTTATTACATTTAAGGCGCTATTACATTTTCAGCAAATTATTATATTGTAGGGTACTACAAAGACCAATATATCCCAATGTAGCATTTTTCCTTCAAATTTGCATGAAATTAATGGTGATTTTTCTATTCCTCTAATTTCTCATTCTTGATCTGGTATCAGCCGCTGACAAAAGTACGATACCTTGGAACAATGCCTGGTATTGGCCTGATATGATAACTTGTACCCTCACCAAAAAAAAAAAAACAAAAAAAAAGTCCAAATGATGGATTAAAAACTTGTTGTGAATTTTGCCCTTTAGTTCCTTGTTAGCAAAATGTGCAAAAATGACGGAAACATTTAACAGTTAGACATGTGCATTCAAAAATATTGGAGAAGGTCAAATGAAGCTCACCTGTAAAGGTTAATACGCATTTTTAGGCTCATCCTGAAATGTCATCTGGAAGCCGAGTAGGACCCCAAAACCTTTTGTGAGTTGTGTACACTTTTCTCTTTCTAGTTTTTCTCTCCAGCTTTTTAAGCTGCCAAGCAGACAAAGACTTTTTCACAAGTGTTTGTCTTTGTTATCCGCTGCCGAGAGCTGATCATTTCCATTCATTATTCAATCAGTCAGAGGGAAAGATAATCTGAAGATTTTCTTTTGATCACATTACCGTCAGCATGTTAAGCTAATTGCAAACAAAGCAAAAGTATGTGTCAGCGTCTTGAGATGATGATGATGATGATGATGATGATGATGACAAAATCACTCGCCTACTACTTGTAGCAGACACGCAGCAGTTTAACTGGAGTGTGCAGCTTATTGTGTTTGCGTCACATTTGGTCTGTTTGGACAAGCCAGCTGAGCACGTGGGGAAAAAAAAAAAAAAAAAAAGTTTCCACCAAGCTGTGCAGTCTCCACACGATGGTTTGGAACTGAAAACCCTCATCTGCTTTTGCTTTTCCACTGTGCACTGGTTATAGCTGAGTAAATAGCATAATATTCCACCAGTGACAAAAAAAAAAAAAATGTGCATTTTATGTTTCTTTGTTTTAATGCGGGCAAAAAAGCATGGCTATTCTTTATCCACCGCTTGCGTCTAGCGTCCAGCTATCTAAAAGTCATCAAAATATTTGTGAGGTCATTGAGAATAACGTCACTTAATTGACTGTCCCCGGACAGCAATTTCAATGAAGCCATTATTTACTGAGCTGATATCAAAACAATTCAGATTATTTTTCCATGCAGTTTGTCAGATAGTAAAACGACGGAAATGAAAACGTTGCTAAAATAGCTCATGTTTCAGCTCATAAAATGTTGTTATAAAGTTCCTGTTACATCCAATGCAGAATTGCAGCACACCGTAGTACAAAAAATGATAGATTGAAGGTTTGTAGACAGTAAAAAGTCCATTTTAAACAAATAAGATTGAGGAGAGTTTACAGCACTTCTGAACAGCGCTCCTCGATTATGGAAAAAATAGTCATGATTTTTTGGGCAATAATTGAAATCACGATGATTCAAACGATTTATAGTTTTTTCGTGCAAAACAAGAAAATAATTAAGCATTTAAAAATATAAAGACCAATTTAAAAAAAAAGTAAAAACACTATAACTATGTAAGTTCCTTTTGGACCAAACATTATTTATTTATTTATTTATTTATTTATTTATTTATCTGTTTGTTTGTTTGTTTGTTTATTTATTTGTTTATTTATTTATTTAGTCATTTTTAGTCAGAAATAGATAAATGACTAAATATATAAATAAATAATTTATGTTGGCAAAAACTTGAAATTGGATTGCAGCTTGTGCAACTGTGCAGTAGGTCGATCATTTATTTTTTTGGCACAAAACAACAAAATGGTTAAACGTAAAAAAACAAATAAAAAATATTAAGACAAATAACATTCTTTGAAACACTAATTATGCAAGTTCCTTTTGGGTAAACAAAATTTAATAAATTAGTTATTTTAAAATTTAGAAGAAAAAAAAGGTGCAAATATATAAATTTAAACAACTCAAAAATTAGTATGACTTTTTTTTACGATTATGCTGATTTTGTAAGTGTAATAATTGAAATTGTAATTGAATTTTGATTAATTGCACAGCCCTAGCGTCACAACAAATGGGGAGGTTAGTGGCTTATTATAACAAAATGAATGAAATGCTACTTTGAATTGTGAGTTATTGAGACTTATTAAAAAAATAAATAAAAATCCTTATAAAGCGCTTCAATGAATGACACTGGCAATGAGCCCAACATCCTTTTCATCAGATAAGTCATCCTTTTTAATATACATTCTCCACGGTGGAAATATTGTCGAGTTGCAGCCTCAACAACTCGCAGTCGTGACGACGAGAGAGACGAGTAGACAAAATCCACTTCCTGAACGGGGGTCACGACCCTGCTCCCTGTCGGAGAGCTTTTCCCAGAGTTCCTTGCACCAGCCGCCTTCCCCTGCGGCACGTCTGCGTCCATAACCACAAACGTGATTTCTCACAATCGAGAAATATGTTGGGAGTCGATGCCAAAATGTAATGGAGGTGGAGTTAAGATCTCCTCCCAGATCAGATTGTCAGCCGTGTGTTTTTTCCTCCCAATCAAGTGACCAGAGCAAGAATAATGCACAAGACTACAGTCAACATGTCATGAGTCTGTGAGTGATGATGGCGCTGTCTGGACAAAAATGTGTTTGAAGTCAGCCCACGTCTCAACACTCTGCACTGCATTGCATTAGAAAAAAAGAAAAGAAAAAAAGGACAGCTAATTATCCATTGATTCTAAAACTAGTAAAACCTATCAATTAAAAAAAAAAAAAACTCTGTTACAATTAGTGATGTTTCCAATATCGATACTGGTATCGGCAGAGGCGCCGATACTGCATTAAAACAGTGGTATCGGTATCGGTGACTACTCACAAGTAACATGCTGATACCATTAATTCCAAAGCTAATATAGGATTTTGGATGCAGCATCTTGTGTCTTGCTCATGCACGACATTCACTGATATGTGACATGCTCACTGCATGGCAATCTAAGATATCCGATTGGCCCTTGAATGCTCTGAACCAATGGCAGGACAGCTTTTTCATTTTGAGGAAAAAAAAACTTAGGTATCGGTATGGTATCGGTATCAGCCGATACTGCAAAGCTGGGTATCGGAATCGGTATCGGGGGCCAAAAAACGGTATCGGAACAACAATAGTTACAATGATCGTTACAGACCATCCCTGCGATAGCTGACAATCCACAATATTGAGAGAATATAAAATAAAAAATTAAAAAAAAGTCATTTCACAGTGTTTCTTAATCTTATTGGAGGTGCTGAACTGCATCTGTTTCCTGTGTACGTTCACCGAACCAAAGATTGGAACTGCAGATCCACTGAAAACAGCAGAGGCCCCAGAATTGAACCCTGTGGAACACCACATGTCAATTCATATTGCACATATTAGTCCAACCACTTTCTTTTTTTTTTTTCTTTTTTTTTTTGCTTGACATAGTATGAAGGGATTACAATAAGAAATCGCACGACGTACCATCACAACTCAACTACAGAGTGCAGCAAATTCCCTGCAGCACAGGTAGGCCAAGAAATGTAGCGTGGTCACCTGCAGCCAATGATGGCCTGAATCATTTGAGTTTGGTATGTATCTTGACCTCTACCGAACCTCTAATTTTTTATTTTTTTTTCCCTCTCAAAATTCCCGAGACTGATTTGCACAACCAATGTGGTTCAACTAGACTAAGTGCAATTTCTGGAGAAATTGCGTGTGAATGCCGAAAGCTGAATGCTTATAGCTGAATGCTAAGATTTGAATGCATGTGGAATGCTTATGAAGGAAATGGATAGTTAAATTATGAAATGATGACCTCCTGGTTACTGGGCAATGCACTTTACCAACTGTGCCACCGAGCAGCATCAGACACTTGGTAATGATGATGTTATATGTATGGAAGTGGGCTTGGAAAGTGATACTTAGAAAAAAGTTCAATGTCTGTCCAATTGAAAATGAATGGGGAAAAGTTGGTATTAAACGTTTAAAATTGTGAAAAACTGTAAGTAATGTGGAATCAGATGATATATACCCCGGGAGGTGTGAACCTTTGAAGCTAGTTGAAATTTGAACTGTGAAAATTGGAAGTATTATGTGGGAGTTGTTACGTGGCAAAAAAGTGTGGAGAATAAAAATCACAATAACATATGTGGGAATGCTGAACAGCATTCCCACAATTAAGAACCACTGTTACAACATAACACGTATATATTTGCGTTTCTAGCCAACAGTCGTAAAGTGACTAAGCAATACGTTGACACCCTGCGAAGAGCTCACGGGAAAAAAAAGGTCTTGCTAAAAAGGTTGACGAGCCAATTAGCTGTGTCAGCGATTTTGACTATTAGCGCTTTGGCACTTTGACTTTTTCCAACCAGTGTGAGACCATAAAAGCGAGCGCAGCTGCTAATTGATTCCGTCATGTCAAAGCGGGTGCGGAATTTCACTGCACGCAGGCCTGGTTGCTCGCACCGTGGCCCTGAATTCCTTGCACGACACACAAAACTTCACCCCCCACCCTCCAACTATGATTCTTTTTTTTTTTTTTTTTTTTTTACACCAAATTAGCTATTCTGTAGTCTTTTGTACCTCTAGTGCAGTCGTTTTACATCAGTACCACATTAAAAAAAAAAACATTGTCAAGTGTGCAATAAACGAAACAAATACATGCGTCATATGGAATACAAGCGTGTGCAGACATAAAATGATTGCAATTTCACTTTTTTGTGCAACGTTCCCAAAAACCAACCATATGTCATGTTCTTTTTTTTTTTTTTTACTCTTTTCTATTTTTTTTCACTCCAAATAGGTTTGAATACAGTGCCAATGGTTGTGTGTTTTGTTTTTGTTTTTTTGTTTGTTTGTTTTT
>NC_135426.1:4832500-4915000 GCF_051991245.1 Festucalex cinctus | reverse complement strand
TTCAAATTCAATGGGGTTTTTGTTTCATCAATAACCTTTAAAGTCTTTAGAAATGGTCCATTCCAAATCAATAACTTTGCACGTCTCGAGTTGAAGGTCATTCAAAATCAATTTAAAAAATAAAATAAAATGCCGAAAAATAGCAATATAAAGACTCTACTAGTAGCAATCATGGTTTTATTTCAGGATGGCTGTTTTATGACCAGGAAATTAGAAAATTTAGTGTAATTTTGGGGGGGAAATGCTATATTGGGATATAGATGTATTTCTTTAAAATTATTTCTAATTGAATCAAATTTTTGGGGGGAGGATTTCATGTGTCAAAAGTACCAGTACCGGTGACTACTCAGGAGTTGAGTTAAAACGCGGTATTGAACATCCCTACTTTTCATATGTGTTGTACCTCCAAGACACAATTCAGTCAGGAGATCAATTTGGGCCTTTTTAAAAGCCCCACCAGAGCGCGGCGCCGTGTCATGTCAGTCGCATCACGGCCGGAAACGGGCCGACGTCATCATTACACCGTGTGCGTGGCAGGCACACAATACGCCAAGGTTGAGGACAGTCAGAGGTTTGTGCTAAAAATAACTCCACTCAAGAAGCCCACCCACTGGTGACTTCATCATGATACGAAATGCAAGAACAGAATGCAAGCTACCTGCAGGATTCTTTTTGGGAGTCATTTTTGAGGGCTCTTAATAAAGGTTAAAAGCAAAGCAAGGAATAAAAAAAAAAAAAAAAGTTGAGCACATTCTTGTCCGGACGAGAAACATTTAATTTTTATTTTTTTCTCCCATGTCACTTTAGGGGCTCCGTACATTGGTAAGAATTTGAGATTTACAACAGTTTTTGGTTTGCGTGACTGTGCACAGATGTTCCATAAACCATTCTTGTTATCCAGTGGATACAATGCAAATATGCAATACAAAAGTTTCCATGGCAACCCATTTCAGGCTTTGGCGGCGCGGTCAAATTATCTTCAGAGGCTTTTTTTTTCGTGTTTTATTATGTGACGAAACGCTACCTCTCGTCATGTTGGTTTTGAAAATCACTCAATTCATGGTGTGCAAAAGCTTTGGCCTTGCAAGCTGACATCTTTTCTTTCAAGTTCAGGAAGGTCTTACGCAACAACGTAAAAACCACTTAACATTCTAAGGCGGCAGACGCGCGTTCAATCACTCTGAAAGCTACTCGGGATTGTTTCCAAATTTCTTATATTAGAAAGTAAAAGCATCCAGATCGCCGATAAGACCCCTGACATGCTGCCCGCACTCTGCCTTGCATGCGTCATCCTTGACAAGAATGTTTTTATGAAGGCAACAAGACAATGCTTGCACAGGCAAAACGTTTCAAGACATGCAAGTGTCCGAAAGGAGACGCTGAGGACGTTTAACGGCTGTAATATATATGCCAAGTCTGGGGTGGCGCTGTAGCGCTGCCACAGGGAGTTAACGGAAAGCATAGAAGTATCAGCAAAGAAGACGAACCACTGATCTGAATAGCTGATAGGACGATACTTTTGAAACCGCGGGGCCGCCATATTACTTCTCCCAAGGAACGTTTCTCAGCATACGATCCTATTAGATATAAATTAGAGAACATATGAAACAGTACTGAGAGGAAACAACAGGGGTATAGCAACTGAGCGATAAAAGAAAAGGGAGTCTCATGAGATGGGAGGAGTAAGATGGCTGCCCTGCCGCTTCAGTGGCTCGCACGGGTGGTTTTTTGGGGCTACCCAGTAAGACAGATCAGTGAGATGGATAACAGGAGAAGTGACAATGACGGCGGGTACTTCAAGTACAACATCACACAAAACATTTTGCTGTAAAAACAAACAAGCTACGGAGGTTGCCCAAAATGACGACGACGACGCGGCTATGCGCCATTGTTGTTGACAGACTGACGGTGACGTCATCACGAGAGGAGTATCCCGCATATGGTGTTCACATTGGAACGTACGCGAGTCGCGTTTTGAAATCTTTCCACTCTGGAGACCGGTTCCAAAAGTAATTGGTTCCAAGCTCCGAAACGGCGCCGGCGTGTGGACGAATGGAAACAAAATAATTTAACACACATTTTTCACCGGACTAAAACTAGACTAGACTAAAACCCTTATTGATAAACAATAACTGTGACTAAATCAGTATGCATTTCCGTCGACTAATGAAGACAAGATGAAAATGTACTTCGCTTAATAAAAACTGGACTAAAGTTTATGGACATTTCAGTTCATGAACAAAAACGAGACGAAAATTATATGATTTAGTAAAATCTTGTCTTTGCTAATCTGTCGCGGTGACACCGTCATGTGACACTCGGTGACACACCCCCTTTCAAATCTGCAGCTAGCTAGTACAACATGCACAAAGACATGGGACAGACAGGAAGTTAAACATTTTTTTAAAGCAAATTATAGTTCTAACATTAATCCAACGGCTATAATTATAATGATCCAACAATAATGTTAATCTGGCTGCTAACTAATGCTGGCTAATTTAACTCATAGCATGGGGCCATAGTAGCCATAGACTGTAATTGTGTGTCAAGTTGTTTTTTCATCAAAAAGATGAGAAGATTCGATGTGAAATAGTTTTAGATCCAAAAAGGTTCAATATAATCTGCTGACAAAGAAAATAAACAGGGGTAAAATGGTTGTCCTGACTAAAACTAGACTAGACAGTTTTTGTTGACTAAAACTAGACGAATAAAATAATTTTCTTGGACTAAAATAAAGACTAAAATGCAAGATCTATAGTTGACTAAAATGGACTAAATAAAAATGGGATGTGGTTGACTAGGACATAAAACGAACAAACGTGACTAAAACTGCGACTAAATTTAGAAGAAAATTAACACAAATGTACAGCAATAGTGGGTAACTAACACCTGTTAATCCCACTCTATATATGTGTATAATCATCTGGTGTATTGCATTTTTGTGCCATAAATTTCTACAAGAAGATTTAAAAAAAAAATCATGTTTGGTTTCAAGTGCCCTCTTGTGTGTCCATCTTTTTTTCCTGCAGTTTGGTGTGCCCCTTGGATGACTGTGATGTTTACGTCCCTATGTGCAGACTTGTACATGAGGCAGACCCGCCACCAGACGGGCCTGGAGGTGGTCATCAGCAAGATTTGCAAAGGTTTGGCGCTCTGCTTTTTGTTTTTGTCTGCCGTCTGGCCTTCAGACATGCAAAAAAAGGGATTTTGGGGGGAGCGTTAAATGAGATGTTTCACAAGCCTGGCACACTCGTTCGCACGCTGACGCTAGGAAATGTGTTTGTTAAAATTGCTTTTATTAAAAAACAGCGCCGTTTTCACAGCAGACGGAGATTACGTCAGGTGAGGATATCTTATCCTTTATTGGTAATATGATGGCTTGATATCGTACTTGATTCAGTCAGGACTGACGCAAATCACGGTTGTATCTTGGAACGAAGGAACAAAAATGTTTTTGTGAGTTTGGTGTGAGTTTGGTGAACTGTTGAGCCGGTCCAAGCAGATGGCTCAGATTGCAACGTAAACGTAAGCTTTGGCTTTTGTGGCAATCAATCTTCAGTACGCATACACATCAGGCAAATGTTGCCTTTAGCGTCGAGTGCGTTTTAAGAGCTTTTTGGCCAGAACGCCAAGATTCCTTCGTGGCGTGATCAGCTCCAATCCAACTTGGCTGCTCAGAAAACACCAACAAGTTTGCAGACACAACCTTTGCCATCCAGCTTCATGCGTGTTTCAATCCAAACCTTCTTTCTTTCTTTCTTTCTTTCTTTCTTTCTTTCTTTCTTTCTTTCTTTCTTTCTTTCTTTCTTTCTCTTTCATCCTCTTTCTATCTTTCTTTTTTCCTCTTTTCTTTTTCTTTCTTTCATTTTCTTTCTTTCTTTCTTTCTCTTTCTTTCTTTCTTTCTTTCCTTCTTTCTTTCGTCCTCTCTTTCTTTCTTTCATCCTCTTTCTTTCTTTGTTTTTCTTTCTTTTATCCTCTTTCTTTTGTCCTTTCTTTTTTATTTTTCTTTCTTTTTCTTTCTGTTTCTTTCTTTCTTTCTTTCTTTCTTTCTTCCTCTCTTTCATCCTCTTTCTTTCTGTTTTTCTTTCTTTCTTTCTTTTATCCTCTTTCTTTTGTCCTTTCTTTTTTATTTTTCTTTCTGTTTCTTTCTTTTTCTTTCTTTCTTTCTTTCTTTCTTTCTTTCTTTCTTTCTTTCTTTCTTTCTTTCTTTCTTTCTTTTTTCTTTTCCTGTTTCTTTTTCGTTCTTTCTTTCTTTCTTTCTTTCTTTCTTTCTTTCTTTCTTTCTTTTGTCCTCTCTTTCTTTCTTTCATCCTCTTTCTTTCTTTCTTTTATCCTCTTTCTTTTGTTCTTTCGTTTTTATTTTTCTTTCTTTTTCTTTCTTTTTCTTTCTTTTTCTTTCTTTTTCTTTCTTTTTCTTTCTTTTTCTTTTTCTTTCTGTTTCTTTCTTTCTTTCTTTCTTTCTTTCTTTCATCCTCTCTTTCTTTCATCCTCTTTCTTTCTTTCTTTTATCCTCTTTCTTTTGTTCTTTTGTTTTTATTTTTCTTTCTTTTTCTTTCTTTTTCTTTCTTTTTCTTTCTTTCTTTCTTTCTTTCTTTCTTTCTTTCTTTCTTTATCTCCTTTTCCCTCCCTTTCGCTTTCTTGCTTTTTTCATTCTTTCTCCCTTTCTTTCTTTTTCTTTCTTTCTTTCTTTCTTTCATTCTTTCTTTCTTTCTTTCTTTCTTTCTTTCTTTCTTTCTTTCTTTCTTTCTTTCTTTCTTTCTTTCTTTCTTTCTTTCTTTCTCTCTCTTTCGCTCTCTTTTTCTTTCTTTCTTTTTCTCTCTCTCCCTCTTTTTCTCTTTCTCTCTTTCTCCCTTTTTTCTTTTTCTTTATTTTTCTTTCTTCCTCTCTTTCTTTTTTCTTGCTTTTCTTTCTCTTTCTCTCGTTCTCTTCTTTCTTTCTCTCTCGTTCTTTTTTCTTTTTCGTTCTTTCTTACTTTCTTGCTTTTTCTTTCTTTCTCTTTCTTTTTCTTTCTTTCTCTCTCTTTCTTTTTTCTTTCTTTCTCTCTCTTTCTCTCTTTTTCTCTTTCTTTCTTTCTTTCTTTTAGCAGTCTATTCCATAGCATAGCATTTCTTTGGGTGCACTGTATATGAAAGTGGATGTTCGATTTTTATAATATAATAATATAATATAATATCAGCCATGATGTGCTGCTACATCAATGTGATCTGCACAGGCCCTTCAGAATTCATACTGCCCTTTTGATGATGTCAGCATTTGCGAGTGGTCGGTCAGAGAAAAACTCGTTACGGCCAACTCGGACTGGCAGAACACGTCCACAGTGAACAGCATCTCTGGTATAATGATGTCGTTTATTTATATTTACATGTTTTCATATTTGTGTCATGTCAGTAAGATAGTTATTGATTCTGAACTGAACTGAGTTGATGTATGTTGAATAGTTCAGTGTGCTTGCATTGTGTTTTTGTTTATAATCGGCAATTTGTATAATTGCGACTTAATTAATGGCTTTGACATGAGCTTCAGCAATTCTTATTAGTGTGCAGTGTTGCTCCGCCACTACGAAATGAAATTATATAATAAAGTGTACAATCAAATGTTAGAAAGGACACCATTAAGCTCTGCCTATGTGAGCATATGACATGTGCATGTGTGTCAAGTGGCGAATAATTGGACAATGTTTATGTGCACCGGCTAAGCAGCTGCAAATTGTCAGAGGAGTCACACTTGAGTTGACCCACTCTGCTCCCGATTAGTGGTTGGCGGCTCCACGGGGGTCCACGACACACAAACATCACAGACCCTTCAACGCCCCAACAAAACCCGTCAGCGGGCTGCAGTTGAGTGGCGTCAAGATCAACAGCAGCGTCGTCTATTTTTGTACACAATCAATACTTGATCTCATTGTACATTTCCTGAGCATGAGCATCAATTTGGCCTACCCTGCACTCATGCAACATATCAGCCTGCTATCACTTGCCAAATTAAGTGAGTCTTCTTGCTTAAAATTGGCTTGATAACTTTTAAGATTTGTAGATATCACTCAGTGGATGTTTCAAGTGTCAAAGGAGCAAAATCATGACGTTAAACTTCACCATGTCACAATTTTTTTTCCAGTAAGAATGATGAGTGCAACATTCAAATAGATATTGATTTTTTTTTCACCAAAAAGGTGGTGGGAGGGTCTTTCACAGCCCGTGTGCACATTTACAGATAGCGTCGCTTCATTAGCATCTGTGGGTTGCCACTAAAAGGGGCTCGAGAGCCGCTCATTGTTGCCCAACAACGGCGGCGCTACGTGGCGCTTCAGACGTGACTGGCGTCAACGCAATCCTTCTGCGTGTACGTGTGCGTGTGTGCCTACTATCCTTTTTGAAAGAGCAACAAGAGAAGAGGCATGTGGACGATGACGCACGCGTCAAACAGAGAAAAGATGAGATCATGGATGTACAATACAGATAAGCTTGATGGATTCACTGTAGCAAAGCAATCAGTGGCTTTTATTTGCGTTCAATATGGCAAACACCAGTGTAAGGCCTGAACATTTTCCCCTCAGTGACGTACTCTATGAAACGTTAGCTGATGTTAACTCTTTGACCACCAAAAACGTTTAATAACGATTAGTAAAATCACGATGTATGCCGCCATAAACGTTAAATGACATCAACTATGTTTTTCTTTTTTGTTTTTTTTAATCAATGTGAAGTGTAACGTCTAAGTGCAGCGCTGCCTGGTCAGTGGGTTGTGGAATCAAAAACACCCACTAACTATGGCCAGCAGATGAGAGCTCTCTTTTTATTGGGCTGCCAGTGTATGAAATTACAATGAAACATGAAGGAATCTGATGAAATAGAGCGTTTTAGCATCACTAAAGAAAAAAATATTAGTGGCAAAGTCACTGTTGTGGAGAAAATGTATCTTTTCACAAAAAGCTTGTTTTCTCCTTGTCTTTTCAATTTTCGCTCAGTGTCACTCAAATTACCTATTTTCAAGTGGTGACTACTAAAGAACGGAATAAGGTAGAAACATACTTTTTTCTTCTCATAAAAGAATGGAATTTGATCTTTATTTGGTACCCACGTTGTATATGTAGTAAAAGCACACAATATTCTGTTTGCTTTGAAAGATGAGTTAAAATGCTCGAAATCGTCTGGCACCGGGTTTTTTTTTTGTTTTTTGTTTTTTTTGATAACATACGGCAGTAAAATAGTTAATCGGCAAGTACAGTTTTTCATTTCATTTTCTTGACCGCTTATTCCTCACAAGGGTCGCGGGGGGTGCTGGCGCCTATCTCAGCTGGCTTTGGGCAGTAGGCGGGGGACACACCCTGGACTGGTTGCCAGCCAATCGCAGGGCACACAGAGACGAACAACCATCCACACTCACAAGCACACCTAGGGACAATTCGGAGCGCCCAATTAACCTACCATGCATGTCTTTGGAATGTGGGAGGAGACCGGAGTACCCGGAGAAGACCCACGCGGGCACGGGGAGAACATGCAAACTCCACCCAGGAAGGCCGGAGCCTGGACTCGAACCGGAGTCCTCAGAACTGGGAGGCGGATGTGCTAACCACTCGTCCACCGTGCCGCCGGCAAGTACAGTTATGGTCACATTTTTTTCCTGCAATAACATACATAGATTTTTTTATTTTTTTATTTTTTTTATTTATTTATTTTTTTGGTTTCAAGTCGCCACACGTGTAAATAGAGCTTCACTGCCTCCATCTATTTTCTACAGCGTTTGTCCTCATAAAGGGTCGTGAAAGTGTGGGCCAGACGTGAGCACACCCATCCGACGTTTGATGGGAAGGCAGCGTACCGTACACCCTGGACTGATTTATTATTCTAAATGTTTTTGTGACAGTTCATCTACTTCAATTTGAATTCTGAACTTACTGAACAGTAGGGATGTAACGATAACGGCAATATTGTGATATCGCAATATTATTAAAACTACCACAATATATCACTGTCATCATGTTGCTATATTAAATGCAGCACATCTGTTTAAAAAAAAAAAAAAAAAAAAAAAAAAGTCAGGTTGATTTCCATTTGTGCAGTTCTAGCACCCTCTGCTGGCTAGTTTTTTTTAGTGCAGATTAATTTTCACAAGGCATGTTTTGGCTCTTCCCTGTTTAAAATCCACGCTAATGGTCAAATAAATGTAATATGCTTGAGAAGCGAGTCGATATTTGGAGGAACTCATTGTGTTCATGCATTAGCAAGTAAGTGCCTCAATATGAAGTGTTATTAGAGATTATAGATGTTTATGTACATTGCTGTCATGTACAAAAGCACAATGTGTTTTTTAGTATGAGCTCTTTTTTTTTGTTTGTTTGTTTTTTACAATATTGTTACCTTTTTTTATATATCGCCAACCTCCCCACAATATCGTGATAATTATATCGTGCCCCTCATATCGTGATATCATATCGTAATGTTTGGATATCGTTACATCCCTACTGAACAGTTTGACTTGTAGCCTTTTAAGTGTTCGCTACAACAACAACTTGACAGAATTCTAACAAACGTGTGGCATAAACAGACGTCAGCACGTCCTAAATCAGAATTATAACAATCACGTAAACAAATTCAACTTTTCATGTTTCAGGAAACAATGAAATGGAAACGCATGGGACTGCCCCTCTGAAGCTCTCAACTTTTACCTGGACACTATATAATTGAAAAAAATAATACATATATGTAAAATAATAATAATAATAATAATAAAGCCTATAATTATGGAGTTAGAATCATGCCAAAACCCCGTAAACACAAAAAACGTCATCTACGTAAACAAAACGTGATCTACATACACAAAACCTGATCTACGCACACAAACGCCTATTGCAATACATTACGTAATCGCAGCAGCATGGTAACAAGGTGTCCATATGTCATGTTACCAGCAGTTGACCAATCACAGCGTAGTAGTTCTTTTTTTTTTTTTTTTTGGGCATGATTCTAACTCCATGTATAACAGCCTAACAAAATTAAGCTGCCCCCCAACTCCAAAATTTTGGCCTTTGCAATTTCAAAATTGCATTCAACTGCATTGCAATGTCAAATTCAGTTAACTGGTCGCTAGTTTTAAGATTTATTTAATATTTCTGCTCCTGTGTAATGGAAGTAATCCTGTGACATCATAAATGATCCTCTCATCATCACCCAGAGTGGAAGAATTAGAAGTAAAAGTGATTGTATGCAACACTGCCAATTTTATTCAAATGGATGATGATGACAAAACTGACTCCCGTCTGTGGCTGCAGGCATAAAAAACAATAATTGAGTATAATGATGATTTGGGAGAATTAAGATGTTGGTGAGCCTTATAAAGGGGCTTAGAAGTTCCAGGGAACATTTCAAGGTCAATGATGCTCCAACTCCATTGTCATGTTTTACTGCTAGACTCTGCTGAGTTGAAGGACTTTCATTTGTTTAGCCAGTTACAAAGTTTTATTGCTTTTTTTTTTTTTTTTTTTTTTTTTAAACAAAGGAGAATGTTTTCAAAAAGCTCATTTTGAAATGTTTTTACAAGAGCGTCTGAGAATGACAAAGACCCTGTTTGTTTCCAAGGACACTAAGTGGAGATAATTTATGCCGAAACACAAAGGAAAAAACAAAATGTGACTTTGCAAACAAAGCGAGGCAGAATTTATGTTAGCTATAAAAATGACATATTTGCAAAGGTTGGGATGAGGCACACAGAGACAAATCTGACAGATAAACATTCTAAAACATGTAAATAGTGTCCAGTTTATAGGTTTTGCATGCAAATGAGTAAAAGTGAGCCAACTCAGTCGGGGGCAGCTTCTACTTGATGTTAAATTTAACATCACTCTTTGCATGAGCCATACGAGGTGATGCTAAATGGAAAAAAAAACACGATTGTCATCGATATAAAAGATTCCCTCCTACCTGATTTGCCCACACCTGCTCGGCCTAAGATGGCGAGTTTCACATCCGGGCTTTTGGCCATGATGGAAAGCTCAGCGAGCCGATCAGCAAGCTCTCAAGTCAACTGGCCATTTCGTGATCCATACGGGAGAAAATGGTGCCTGCGATGAAAAGCGCAAAAAGCCATTTGTTCGTGCACTTTAAAGAAAATCAATGTTTACCCAAGCCGAAAAGAAAAGAAAACACCCCCACCAAGAAGCTGTGGAGTGTTCACTCCACACAAAAGGGAAGATACAAGCTGATAAATGTTGTCCGAGTCAAAAAGTTGGGGCTCTTTGTACTCATCTGGGCATTAGTTGGAAGATGCATAATGTAGAAAAAAAAAACAAAAAAAAAAACGTTGTTACCTTTTTGATCTGCATCATGCACCTTTAATGTTTGTCGCATGTCATCTGCCATGATTTAGCACCAGGTGTTTGATGAGTGGGCTTTCCTATTAATGATTCCCTATTTTAGGGGTGGGAACCTCTGGATACCTCACGATACGAGATGATATGCAATACAAGGTTCATGATAACGATAATCTCACGATATCCCGATACCGGGATTATCAGTATATTGGTCAGGTAATAAATCCACAATAATCTATGATAAAACTACTAAAGACATAAACTGATGTTTTTTTTATCATGAGAAAATAGGGGGGTGGGGGTTTGTACCATCACTGAAACACAATATTAAAACTGGTTTCGTCTTCACAGTGAGTACTTTCATTTTTTTTTTTTTAAACAAATACAAATGTCTTCTTAACAGATACCACTTTCTGGGTCTCGTCTTTCTTAAACACTATTGTCATGCAACATGTCAGTCAGATATATAGTCAATTGTTTCATTTTATAAACTGTGACAATTTTTGTGTAGCATTGCAAAAGTAAATAAAATTACTTAAATATTAAATCCAATTAAATCAATCTTAATTTTTGATCGTTTTAAAATGTTAAAATTGAAGATATAATAAAAAAAATTCCTGTGATTGGCTGGCAACCAGTTCAGTGTGTACCCCGCCTGCTGCCCAAAGCCAGCTGAGATAGGCTCCAGCACCCCCCGCGACCCTTGTGAGGAATATGCGGTTCAGAAAATGGATGGATGGATGGAATACACATTTTTCATAGAAACATATGCAAAACTCAGTATCTGGACAGATAAATGTCTTCCACAAGTAAAAGTGAGTCTTCTTTGCCTGAAGACTTGCGTCCATTTCCCCACCACTCTTATGAGGCACTCCCACTAGTGGCCTGCCAAGTAATTGCTCAATAAGTCATGAACAATGGAGCTGTTGTAAATGGCTGTATATTAAGTACAAATATTGTGATACTTGCGTAGGCATATCGATTATCTATCGAGAGACAAAGTACCACGATTTATCGCAATGTTGATTATATCGTCACACTCCTACCCTCTTTGGAAGCCAAAAGTGTGTTGCTAAACATCTTGCTGGCAGAAGTAAGGGAGGGGCAAACCTCCAAGGGACTCGCGACATATACGCACACTCTCAGGGGAGCTTATGTAATCATTTCCCTATTATGCTGGCACACACATGCCCATACATGGCGGCCATGTGCTCCTCTTTCTCTCTGTGGGGGTCGAGCTGACATCCTTGAGCTGTTAAAGACAGATTACCATTATTATACATCTAAGTGGCGAGTGTTAAGAGACATGTGGTCATGTTGGACCGGCCCCAGTGCACACTTCTTGACTTGCATTAGTTGAACAAAGTATGTGCTTTTCAATAAATGGGCTATGTTTATCCCTTGTGGCTTCATGAAAGCATAGGTGCAAGTGTGCGTGAATGCGGACGTGAAATGAGACACCTACCCCCCCGTCCGTCTAAATGCTTGCAACATTTTTGGCAGCCGCTTCGACGGCTGCTCGTAGATTTTCTGCAGTCTGATGAACTTCCCGCCAATATAAAATTGGCCTCAACGTGTCACGTGCCACCCGTTTCATATCAATAAGATATATATAAAATAAGGGAATCGTCTAAGAACTTTTTTTTAGTGAACTTTAAGGCTGGCTGATGCTTTTAAACGTTTTTAACAAGCTGTCTTATTGTACGACGTGCATTTTACTGCAGTGAGAGAGAACAACTCCCACGCAGAAGCAACAGCAGCAGCGAAGGGGAAACACCGCTGAGCGAGTCTCCCTGCCAACATGGTCATTCCCGTGTTTTGCCATTTCCTGCATCTGTACTTACAAGATGCCGTCCCCACTGGAAGTCAAGTTCGCCACGTACTAATTTAAGAAAAAAAAAAAACTGCAGAGAGACGTGTTGGAGTGAAGACAAAAGTGCATGTTGTTATTAAAAAAAAATTAAAAAGCACTGCACTGTTGACAATGACATGCAGACTTCACGATTTATGAAGCCTAGCAAAATATTATTTTAGCTCAAAAGAGTCACCAAATGTTTCCATAAGAAGTTGATTGAGAGTCCTCTTAAAGTGACAAATCAAATGGTTGTCCTTGGCTGTTTTGTCTGCCCACATGTTTCTCTCAAGCAGCTCATAAAATCAACAGTCGGCTCAATCTGTTCACTCACTGCCAGGCAAAGAATGGAATGATAAACTGCAATAACTGTCTTTCATTAGCATACAATGGACAGTCTGCTTCTAGTAAACAAGACGAGAGAACAATAACGTGATAAGAACTCATCTCAAATGTTCGATGACATCAAACGTTTGTGCACACCCATATCATCTCTAATATAAGTAAAACTTTAATTACACAAAACTACACCAGGATTTAATTGTGAGACTCCCAAATCTACATGGTCACTTCATGACTAATTGCTAAATTGATTTTAACGAGATTGGAGGTAGTGATAGACCAATACGTTTTTTCCAAGGCCGATACCGATACAGATAACCGATATTTCAAGCCGATCTTCATTTGCAGTACAATAGAAAAAAAAAAAGTTTCCTTTTAAACTATATGGACATATTTGTTTATATATATATATATATATATATATATATATATATATATATATATATATATATATATATATATATATATAACATAAATTGCAGAGCTTCCAGGATCATTAATTAGCATGTCTTAAGCAAAATTAGAAAACAAAAATTAAAAAGCAAGTAAATAGATCCCTAAAGATTTCTACTGTAAATAAAGTTTTCTAAAATTTCAACATAATTTCTTGATTTATTGTATTTATTTTTTTAGATAAAATGTAGGGAGTTACTATTTTTCATAAAGTGGCAATTTAAATAGATCCATAAATGAAAAGTTCCCTGCATCTCACTGAGTGACAAATGCAAGCGAATGTAGCTCATTTGGGGGTTTTGTTAGGGTTCTGTAACGTTTCAAAAGATCTTTGCAGTGAAAAATTGTCTGAATATGTTATAAATGTGTTTACGACAAATAAAAAGTGACTGTGAACATCTTACAATTCCTGACGAAAACACCAAATTCACAACTTTGGCAAGTATTCACTACTCAGTGAGATATCAGCTTTATCGGCCTTCAGATTCAAAAAATGGCTGATGCCGATATTTGTCAAAGTGCCAAATATCGGCACCAATAATCGGCCTTGCCGATAATCAGTCTGTCCCTGATTAAAGGTAAGGTTACCAAAACGATAGGAGTCTTCAATTAGTGTGCTTCTTTTACCCTTTGGGTGGACCTCTTCCTTTCTGGGCCTCTCTAATTGTCCTGTCAAATTGAGCTTTATGTTTTTTGTTTTTTTGTTTTTTCCCCTCCATCCAGCTATAGGTGCCCGTTTTGTCTTTGTGTGCCTTTCCTGCCCCTGAGAAACGAACCGGGGTGGTGCTGCTGAGGTTGGAGGAGATTACAGAGTGCAAACTTCCAAACCATGGGAGGAGACCTGCTGCAGCAGTGCAGGCTATAGAAAGACAGCCGACCACAAGCCTGTCATCAAAATATACACGCATGGGACTTATGTAGTGACAGCAAATGTGCACTGAAAATAATACACTCCCAAGCTTGAGAATGGCTATCAACATTGAACAATTTGAAAATGTGGACTGAGGGTAGAAGTATCACATCAATGTTATTGTAATTACATTCCTTGGGTCTATTCTATTATAGTGCACGCATCAGCGTCGAGGTCCCAATAAGAGCTCGTTAACTTATCAAGCCTTCATTTCCTCCCGGAGATGACTTCGAGTCCGTGCAACAACATTGCTATCGAACGCGTCATCAGTATGACAAGCAAGGCCAAAGCACATTTGGCAAGAGGTGCGCAGGGTGACCCCCAAAGTCCACTGAGATGTGGACTATTACGCAACAGCCAGGGGCGCTTGTGAATGCCAATTATGTGCTGCGACCCAAAAAGCAGAAGAGGAGGAGGAAACAAGTTAGAGCTGCACATGTATGTAGATCAGCACGGAAACGAGATGTTATGTACATTAGAGAATTAGGCGGTCAATTGTAACTGCTATTATACCCTTTGCTAGACTCGACTCTTTTACAATTAACTTGGGAGCCCAACAACCGGTGGTGTAAGCTGTAGTGTGCAATTGTGCTTTTTAAAAGCAGAAATGGACCCACATGGAGACTTATTTCTTACAGCGTGACACCGCGAGATGCAAGTCCACCCAGATGAGGGGAATAATTATCACACAAGACGCACTTCCCGACTGACATAAAAGCCCCAGCAGAGGACTCACCAATGACGGCTACAGCCAGCGATGATTTCGGGGAGATTAGCAGGGGAGGAATGAAGTGCCCCGCCAGGTAGATGTGGACACTGGGTGTGCACAGCTGGATTTGGCGACGGACCACCGGACGGACAGATAGATAGACCGGCCCGATTGGAAGGATGGACGGACGGAGGGAGGATGAACAGCAGCAGCTCCCTCGCTGCTGTGAATGAACCTCAACCGCGCGGCCAGCGATAAATATAAAGACGTGGAGTTCCCAACAAACAGTGATGAGCTGGATCCTGCATGCCCCTGCAGTGCCACCAAAACAGTGCGCACAGCGACATCTAGTGGAACTTATTGACAACACAGGGGAAAACCCACCACCATAAAAAAAAAAAAAAAAAAGACAGTCGTCTGTCTTACATTGTGATTGGTCAGTTTTCCTCCAATAGCATTGTAAACCAATAGCAGCGAGACCCTTCTCTGTAACCCGGAAGCGGGGGTTAAGTGGTGATAAACAGGTGCGTCAAGTTGTGTTTTCCATACTGTTCGTGAAATTACAATACTTTACGAGTCCAATGTTTGCTGTTTAACCAGAATAAAAACACATAGTCTGGCGGTAAATAGTGATTGTGATTTGGAAGCTAGTAGTCGAACTCAAGGGAGCCGCTAACACTCACACTACTGACTCTTAATAATGTTTAACCCATCTGGATATTAGTCAGATAGATTTTGTTCAGCACTTTTCCCCAAAGTAGAATTCAAATACTGTAATGACATGTTGATGCTATATTGTTTTCAGCCACAAGAGGACAGGAGTGTGCGCTGAATAAATTTATGGTCATCATGGTGGGCCAAAACGGTAAGCTAGGCCTACTTAAACTTTAACATTTTTTCATTGTTATTATAGTTACAGTTGTTGTTTTTTCTCTTTCTGATTTCCCTCCCTCTGAGTTGCTTTTATTTTTACGTCATCCATCTGGCCTTCGTTGAACCCTGCTTTTCTACCTTCCTTTCTAGCCTCCCCCAACAGACACCTTTTTTCTTTCTGACGTCCTTTCTTGCCTTCATTCCATCAAATATGCTATTTCCATCCTTCCTTCCTTTGCTTAAACCTACTTTTTTGACATCTTCCTTTTGCTTGTTACTATACTTAAATCAGATTTTCTGTTTCTTATATCCTTCATTCGATGCAATACCTATGTTTTTAATTTAGTGCATACTATTTTTTGTATGCCTTGGTTACATTTAATTTGAGTTTTTTTTGTGTGTCTTGAAGATCAGCAACAGTCCGGGAAAGAATCGGAACTGTTCGACGCCCAGCAGCATGCACACATGCTCCCCTCCCACTTGAGACACTTCTCCTCTGCGGTGGCGCGCCGTGCGCTTTTACGCGCTACTCCAGAGCGGCAGACTGAAAGGCATGCAAAGCGGCCGGCTGATACCGCAGCAAGAGGATGCCGCCACTACTACTGTTAACGCCTCTCTTCTGTTTCATCTGGCCACAAATAGTTCAGTGCCTGGAGGCAACAGGTGGAAGCTTCGTCGTGGACGGGGACATCCGCCACTTGGTCGCCACACCCAATGCCCTTTACGTAGCCACTGAAGAGAAACTGTACCAGCTGAGCCGCGGCCTGAGTCTGGTCCACGCCGTCAACCAGAAAGGCATCCTCACGGGAACGAGCAGCGTCGCGCACTTCACCAGAGTGGCGGGGGATTGGTGGAACGAGACATTCAGCGTCAACGTGCTGTTGCCTTTTGTGGAGAACGGGACCCTCATCAGCTGTGGTGTGACCGATAACGTGTGTGGCTACTGTGAGCTGCTGTCCTTGGCCAACATTTCCATGGTGCTTCACAGGGAGCACATCCTGGTGGGGCCCTCCAAGCGCACCAGCGCGTCGGTGGCCTTCCTGGTGGACGTTCCGAGGGCCGGCCATGACGTTTATATCATGACCGCCATCCAGCAGCGCAAGGGCAAGACCTTGCACAGCACCTGCGACTCTTTCACGGAGGTCGTGTACCTCCACAACACTGAGAACAAGCCCGAACTGCTCTTCTCCTTCTCAGGCGACGGCACTAACCTGCAATTTCGAAGCAGCGGCGACGTGGACTTCATGGCTGGATTTCAGATCAACGCCGTCATTTATCTGTTTGCCAACGTGCTTTCCTCGCAAGCCGGCCGCAACAGAGTTCGCCTCGTATGGCTCCAGGCCAGTACGAGGAAAGCCGACACGCTGAAATCGCTGCGCGGGGTGTCTCTGATCATCCCTGGGATGACAGGCGTAAGGCTGGTGGCATCCTCGCCGGTCTCGCCTGGACGCTCGTCCACGTTGTGGGTCGGCGTGTTCAGCGCGGAAGGCGATCCGAGCGGCACTCAGTTGGTTCTGTTTGACATCAGTCCCGATTTGACAATAGCGGCCGATCAAGACCCCGATTTCTACAGTGCCCGACAATCGAGTCACCAAGACACCGTGGTGAGTTCGTCACCTCTTTTCTTCAACTGACGAGTTGGCTTGATGTGGCCCAAATTTGTGTCTGCCTGCTGTCTGTGTTTGTCAGCCCAAGGTGCTGCAGCCACTGAAGGTGCTCTTCAGGCAGACCTCCATGACGGCTGTACTGGCCACGACGCAAGGGGCCTGGATGCACTTCTTTGTTGGGACAGCAGATGGACAGCTAATTAAGGTGTGAGTCAGTACATTTACACATGCCAGATTTGTGATATAAACAAAAAATGATCAATCATAAGCAAGGCTTTTTTAATTAACTAAAATGAAAGAAAAAAACTAAAATTCAAAAAACAATTTCATTAACGAAATAAAATCAAAATGAAAATCCTTTTTAAAAAACGAAAACGAACTGAAACTACATTTTATGTTTACAAATTAACTAAAACTATAATTATAGCAAAAATGTCCTTCGTTTTCATCTTTGGTAATTAATTTAATGCATGACCCTTTGGGGACAATTTTAAATGTCATTTTAAGTAGATTTATATTGATATGAACCGGAATAAGGACGATTGAAAATGTGTCACACGGAAGTGATGTCATCTAGCAGCAGCCAATAGAAAAGCACCTTCAGGAGACGTCGCTCGCGTGGTGGTTTTTGAATATTGTGCACAAGTAATACACTTAAAAAAATAAAATAAAATAAACCAATACTGAAAGTAACTAAAACTAAGCATTTATTAAATAACAAAGTAATAAAAACTAACAAAACCACCCAGAAAACTAATTAAAACATCTAAAATAAAAAAATAAAAATATAAACGAATTAAAAACTACATAAAATAAAAATAAAAATCTAAACTATAATAACCCTTATCATAAGTCAAAACTTTTCCACCATAAACTGTAGGCCTACAACACTATTGAGCAAAACTTCTTATAGAGCAGGGGTGTCAAACATACGGCCGGATCAGGCCCGCATATGGGTTTAATCCAGCCCGCGAGATGATTTTGTACAAAAAAAAAAAAAAATGTAATGTCAGACTAATTAATCAGCCGGCCACAATCAAAACATATAACTTTGTAATTTCACTATCAGTTCTCAGATGAGCAATGCAACTTGTACGGGGAATCGTCGTCCTGGATGTCATTATTTTACACACAACTTAAACTACGGTTTGTTTAATTATTATTTTTTTGTAATCATGCACCGACATAAATGTGTTAAATACGACATTTAATTACTGGTAACACAAATAGATATGACAAGGATTAACTATAACATCCCTATAACATCATAAACTGCGCCACGCAATGCATTCTGGGAACAATATAAATGCAAAACAGGTGGATTTAACACGTCCGGAACGTATACCGGCAATGTTGCCGTGTTCCATTTACATTCGTGTTACTTTTCGGAACAATATGATTACAGTTGAGCTCCGTAATTTAGAGCTGGTCCACGAAAATCTGCGTATAAATGAAGGCAATTGTTTTTATAAATTTTCCTTCATGTGGCCGCAGAGCTAACATAAGTTTGACATCCCTGTTATAGAGAGAGGAAGTAAAAAAAAAAAAAAAGTGTGTTAATGTGGTGGTTGCACAAATCTGCACATCCTGTTCTAAGTGGGGCTGTGTTCGGAATGAACCAATCACATTCAACCACATGTTGAATGGGAGTTGGCACAACTGTCGCCATTTCACGCGCTTCCGCTTCACCATGAAAAGTTGATCTTTTCCTGGACCTTTTTTTGCTTGAAGGTTTATTGCTAACACCAACTGCTCTTTGATTGACACGTGTACCGTGCCACTTTTCGCATTATTTTTTGGACGCAAAATGATTTTTCATTTATTCATGTATTGCTTGATTAGCTGATTCACTTTTAGCAATGTAAAAAAAAAACAAAGTGACAACTTGTGGCGAGCCTGTCACATGAATATTGATGACATTGCAACCGTTAACGACCATGTCAAAAACTTGTCACACTTTGCACACTTGCCTCATGTCGAGAGAGGAAGTGAAGCAGGGCATAAAGAGCGACTCCAAGGAGGAAGTATGATTGGGCTTGAGGAATTCCCGTGTAAAATCGTTTTTGCTCGCTTGACTGAAGGTTTGTCACACTTTGATGGCACCCGGGAAGAACCGCATAAAGTCTCCTTGGCAAGTCAAATGCATCAGTGGATCACGTGCTTGTGGCTTGTGACCTCACCCACAAGAAATGCAACCCGCACACAACACGTGCTGAACATCATAAATGGCAGAGATTTTTATTTATGCTTGGCCATTTTCGTTTCACAATATAACTAATTGCAAACTGTAAACCTCAGACTTGTCATGGTAAATTGTCATAAATCCTGAATGTGCTTTCTTGTTTTCAGCTAAATGTGGACAGAAACCATCACAGCACTTGTCCTACATTGCTTTACCGGACGGCTGATGACCGCAAAGTATTTCCCAGTATGCACCTGGACCAAGTGGGTGGTCACGTGTACGCGGCCTTCAGTAAGCAGGTTTGTTTCCGCTCAGTGTTGGAATGTGTCAAATGGGTCATTGGGCGAATTGTTTTTGTGCTGTGTAGTGTTAATTTCGTCAACAAAAGCTAAACAAAAATAATTTCATCGACACACATTTTCCACCAGACTAAGACTAGACTAGTCTAGACTAAAACCCTCAGTAACTCATTCAAACCCAAAAACGTGTATAAACGTTTTTAAATACTTTGTCCTTCCCTCCCAAAAACGTGTTTACACTTTTTTTTTTCTTTTTCATGCAAGAGTATACAAAAGGCTTTGATGCAGCTTCTGACATGAATAGGTGGCTTAAAGCAAAAGCAGGTGGCAGTAGAGTATAAGAGATCAGCCAGGGTCATGTTGCAACAAGCTCTTTTTATCAGTGTTTTCACCAGGAATGTGAATATTGACGAGCTATTAGCTATATTGTAATGCTAATTGCTTCAAATATATACTTTTTTTTACGAATCCTTCTTTTGGTAAAAAGTAAAACAGCCAGGAGCGAGGGGGAGGTGGGGTCTTCAGTGAAAATGGCTGGGAGTGAATGAGTTAATAAACAATAAGTGGGACTAAATCAGTATGCATTTTCATCGACTAATGAAGACGAGATGAAAATGTCCTTCACTTAATAAAAACTGGACTAAAATCTATGGACATTTTAGTTCAGGAACAAAAATGAGACAAAAATGGTATGATTTTGAAAAATCTTGTCTCTGCTAATCTGTCACGTCTGTGATACTTTCATGTGCATGCACAGCACAAATGCGACAGGCAGGAAGTAGATTCATTGTGAAAGGTTAAAAAAAATAATAATATGTAGCTTATATATAACTTGACATTAATTCTTATGCATACTAGATCCATTACACGAGCATCTACTGAAATTCAAACAGAATTCGCCCCCCCCCCCCCCCTCACTCTGCTTCATCTATCTTTCCCTCCTTCTTCTCTTTAGTTTTTCCTCTGGTCTCTCGAGATCTCCCTAATCTGTTGGAGTTTAGAGGTTTCTGGGCTTGGCGTAAGATTCTGGTTTTGTAGCCATGTGGGTGGTAGATGGTGTTTAGTTGGCGCTGGATTTCACTTTGATTCATCTTTCTTTCCTTTGACCTTTCCTCTGGTCTCCTGACCTTCTGAACTTCACAACTCTGGCGGTGCTCTGAAGTATCCGGTTAAGGTGAAGGGTAATGGGATTTTTATTAGGTTTTAGGTGAACTAATGAGTACAAATGTACACGAATTCACACACGCACGCACACAATTGCGCACATGCGCACATGAGAGAGAGAGAGAGAGAGAGAGAGAGAGAGAGAGAGAGAGAGAGAGAGAGAAATGATGATAAGATGATGTTGAATCGGTAAGACCTCCGAGTGAACAATTCTAAATTCTCTCTTAAAAAAATAAAAAATAAAAATAAATAAATAACATTAATCCAACAGCTATAATGGTCCAACAATAATGTTAATGCGACTGTGTTAACTAATGCTGGCTAACTTGCTACCTCATAGTATGGAGCCACAGTAGCCACTGTATGGTAATTGTGTGTCAAGTTGTTTTTCATCAAAAAGATGAGAGAATATTTGATGTGAAATAGTTTTCGAAAAGGTTCAATATAATCTGCTGACAAAAAATATATATTTTTACAGGGGTTAAATGATTGTCCTGACTAAAACTACACTAAAACGTTGACAGTTTTTGTTGACTAAAACTAGACTAATAAAATGACGTTTTCCTGGACTAAAATAAAGACTAAAATGCTTGATTTATAGTCGACTAAAAATGGATTAAATAAAAATGGGATGAGGTTGACTAACTGTGATTCAAAACTAACAAGCGTGACTGAAACTGGACTAAAACTGAGACTACATTTAAAAATGGCAGACAAAATTGAACTCAAGTGCTGTAAATGTTGTGCCACAGGTGCAGCGCGTGCCCGCGTCCTTGTGCCACACGCACAAAACGCTGGACGATTGCTGGTCGGCGCAGGACCCAAGCTGTGTGTGGTGTCACGCCAAAAAGAGGTTGGACACAACTTCTTCATCCTCTCAACATGATGATGATGATGATGATGTTTTTTTCCCATCTCAGTTGCACGTTCAAGGACCAATGCCAAAACTCAGACTGGTTGTCCTTTCCTGATGATTACCACAAAAAGAGGTTTTCCTACACTGTAAAAAAGCGACGTGACGGTCAGGTACAAGCAATCAAGCGTGCGTAACAAAATGTCATCCGTTGTCAACACGCCCACCCTCGCCTCCTTCAGATCAGCTTGGATGTCCGCGCGCACGTCAAAGTGGATCCGGACGCGAGCGCCACCTTTGCCTGCCAGTTCTCGGCAAGTTCCGGCGAGCTTTGCATCAGGGACGGCCCTCACCCCGTCTTCCCACAATGCACTTGCGTCCTCTCAAATGGCACACTCACCAGCAAAGGTGAGTACCTTCGCGTTGTTGTCATCGGAACAACATCAGTGTGCATATTATTTACCTCCTTGAAATGTACAGGTATGAGTGTGACAGTGAAGTTCCGACTGGGGTCAATGAGATTACTGGAAAGAATAAATTTGATGATGTGCCCTGACATCAGGGGCTCAACTCCGGCTGCTGTGTGAGTCGCAAAATGTCAACGATGACAAATAACTCGTTATTCATTTCATGCTCAACCTACAAGTTGCTTGTTTTTATTTAATTTTTTCCAGGTGCCGCAGATGTTTTGAGCTCGGGTGCAACTGGAGCAACGGCAGCTGTTCGTGGCCTACTGCAGGAGCAATGAATGTAAACAACAATTACACCTACATTCAAAAATTGAAAGAAAAACATTCTGAGAAAAAAAACTCACAGCTTCCAAGAAAAATTAATATTTGTGACATTAAAAAAGTGACAAAATGATGACACGACGGCCCTAAGCCATTGTAGGCTGTGATGTTGCTACGCTAATGCTACTTAGCACAAATGCTAAATCAAATAAGTTCCATTTTCTCTTTCTACGGTTATTGTCTCACTCTTCGGAGGCGTTGCCAAAGAAAAAGCCTAAAGGGATACTTGACTCATTGACCAATTTTCAGCAGTGAAAAGTGAATATTTTGTTCAGATACGAACGACCAATCATGGCTCACCTGTTTTCTGTGTTTGGTCTGGATTTTATTGTACCTGAAAAATAATGAAGTTTCCACATTAATTATAGACAAAATATTAACTTTTTACTTCTGAAAATGGTTCAATGAGTTAAGTATCCCTTTATTAACTCATTCACTCCCAGCCATTTTCACAGAAGCAGTCCCGTTCGCTCCCGGCTGTTTTACTGGATTTTGACTGATTTTGCAAGGCCCACAGAATATTGTGTTCTATTGCTATAAAAGCATGGAACCTATCAAAAGAAAGATTAATGTCTCTTCTTTCATCAGGAAAAAAAGTATGTTTCTATCTGTTTCCGTTTTGCAGCAATTAGCATTAGAAGAGAGCTAAGTTTCATCAGTTTTTACAAATCTATTTAAATTGTAAGTAATTTAGCTTTTTTTCTAGATGGCCCTGGTTGATCTCCTTTGCTCTGCTGCCACCTGCTGGCCGTTTGTGTAATAACTACCATTTCTGCAACCGTTCTTTGCAGTTGAGAGGCTGCATCAAAGCCTTCTGTATGCTCTAGCATTAAAAAAAACAAAAACGTATAAATAGGTCTTTGGGACACTTAGAACATTAAAAAAACGTATTCATACGTTATTGGGAGTAAATGAGTTAAAGATACCGGCGTATCAAGTTGATCCAACATTTGATTTTGTCGCTTTGCTTATGTTACAGGACATTGTGACAAGCTTCTGTGTTTCCTGTTCTGTGGTTGTCATCGTCGTCTTGTGTCCGCCAGTGATAATTTCGTCGCCGAAAAATTTTCGCCTTATTCTTCAGCACGAAAAATGTTTTTCAGACGAAAATGAAACTAAAATAGCAGTCATTCATTGAGACGATAACTAATATTGACTGACAACTTAGTCAATGACTAGAAAGAAAACAAAAACACAGGTTGTAGGCGGTGCCTCTTCGAAGTATGAATGCTAAATATGATGGTTTATCTCTGTGAAAGCAATTACTACGGTATCTCTATTTTAAAATCCGACTAGAAAGTACAGTTTAACGACTTCTTCCACTGTAGGCAGAATTGTGACTTGGCACAAACATCCTAATAGGCTATTCCTCGCAAGTTTTTTTTTTTTTTTTTGTGCAAATCTTTTTTGCCCCCCCCCCCCCCCCCCCCACACACACACACACACACACACCCATACACACACCCACACACACACTGATAGTTTAAAACATCTGTTTTTGTGTTTATGTCTTCCAACAGGACCAAGTTTGCCAAACGATACAATCACAAATTAACATTTCTGTGAGTCTCCCTCCAAACTGTATCAACTCTACACACGGTTGAAGTTTCAAGGCAAACGTAACAAGACTCTGTTTGTGTATGTTTCCGGTTAGAAGCCCGAGATCTCATCTGTCGTCCCCAGTGTTGTGTCTTTCTATGGCCATAACTCTGCTGTTTTGTCTGGCCGTAACCTCAGTCATGTGACCGCCGTGAGGATCCAGACCAACATGGACTGCGAGCCGCGGGAGTGAGTGTTTCCAAAGCTGCAGCGCACTTTTCTTGATTTTTATCGACACTCATTCTTAGACCCAAACAACCCCAAGCGAGACTCAGCATGTTGTTAAACTGCGTCACTCTCATTTTTTGTCTCAGGTCACCCGTGTGGAACAACACCGGCGTGACGCTCAAGTTTCACATTCCCGCCATCCAAGGCAAAGGTACGGTCCGCATGTGTGCCGTCCTCCCAGATGGCAGCTGCCACGGCAACCGCAAGCTCACCTACACGTCGTCGCCGTCCTGCACCGCCGTGACACCAAACAGCACCTGGAGCAGGTTAGGAGTCTTATTTTGTCATCTTTATGAGATGACCAAGAAAAATTGGCATCCTCCTTGAAAATACTTAGCCCTCGCCTGTTTTGTAGTTTATCGGAAAATGCATGAGGATGAATTATTTAAATAATTGTTTATATATAATAATTATTTAAAAAAACAGTTCAAATGGCCTAACGTTTTAAAAAAAATAAGTTTGCCCAATGGACATTTGGAGCATGTGAAAGATTTAAAAAGGGACACTTGAGTCATTGCGCCATTTTCAGCAGTAAGAAGTTCATATTTTGTCTATAATTAATGTGGTGACTTCATTATTTTTCATGTACAATTAATACATTTAAAAAGTAGTTTTTCTACTTGCTATCGACTGATGATGACATCACCTTTGCTGAGGAAGTAGGTAACGACCAATCACGGCTCAGTTTATTGACCAAACCCAGAAAACAGGTGAGCCGTGATTGGCCGTTAATTACTTCCTCCGCACAGGTGATGTCATCATTAGTCGACAGCAAATAGAAAAAAATACTTTTTAAAGGCATTGATTGTCCATGAAAAATAATGAAGTTATCAAATTAATTCTGGACAAACTATGAACTTTTCTGAAACTGTTCTGAAGGTAACAATAAGAACACTGCGATTGGCTGGCATCCAGTTCAGGGTGTACCCCACCTACTGCCCGAAGCCAGCTGGGATAGGCTCCAGCACCCCCCTGCGACCCTTGTGACGAGCAAGCGGTTAAGAAAATGGATGGATGGATGGATGGACAATAAGAACATGAAGTGGCTTTTGTAGCTTATAATTGGGCTATTTAGGAACCGCTTCTGAAAAGTTTTTTTTTTAGGTCAGGCGGTATCTGGTGTAAAAAGTCAGCCACTTCTCAAAAGTGACGCGTTTCACCATCAAACTGCTTCCCTCTTTGGTTGCAACATCATGAAAGTGGCACTTTCAAGATGTATTGCGCAGTTGCGTAAAATCCAGCAACTATGCTCACATTTTGATGTGCGACAAGCCAAACGAACTGCTTGATCACGGCCATCTGCTGGGAACAATCGCAAAGCATTGTGCTTCTTGCTCTACCGGATCAATTGTTGTGACCTCGGAATGAATGTCAGAATGTATATCTGTGCTGGTGATCCACATGCAGTTGTCCCTGTTCTGACCAGGGTTATAATAGTTCATTTTAGTTAGTTTTCATTTTTTACCTTTGTTAGTTTTAACACATTTTTTGAGCATGTTTGTTGTAGTTTTTAGTTTTTCAATGAGTTTAGTTTTAGCATTTGTGTTAGTTTTTCAATGTTCTAATTTGAATTAAATATCAAATAGCAATTTTAAAAATGTGCAAACATGAAGAACAGATGAACAACCATCACCAATCAAATATAGGGATTTAACGATAAGTGTGATATCGTGATATTAAAACTAGTGTTGTTCCGATACTGTTTTTTGGCCCCCGATACCGATACCCAGCTTTGCAGTATCGGCCGATACCATACCGATACCCAGCTTTGCAGTATCGGCCGATACCGATACTTGAGTATTTTTTTTCCTTAACATGAAAAAGCTGTCCTGCTATTGGTTCAGAGCATTCAAGGGCCAATAGGATATCTTAGATCGGCATGCAGTGAACATGTAACATATCGGTGAATGTCGTGCATGTGCAAGACACAAGATGCTGCATCCAAAATCCTATACTAGTGTTGGAATTAATGGTATCGGCATGTTACTTGCGAGTAGTCACCGATATCGATACCACTTTTTTAATACAGTATCGGCACCTCTGCCGATACCAGTATCAGTATCGGAACAACACTAATTAAAAATGCCACAATATTGTCATCGTCACGTTCACAATATTTAAAAGCAACACATCTGTTAATAAAAAAAAAAAAAAAAGTCAGGTTGATTTCCATTTGTGCACTTCTAGCACCCTCTGGTGGCTAGTTTTGTAATGCAATTTAATTTTCATTAGGGATGTTTTGGCCCTTTTATGTTTAAAATCTGCACTAATTGTCAGATGAAGGGGAGCATAATATGCCTGTGAAGCAAGTCAATATGTGGAGGAACTGTGTGTGTGCATTAACAACATATCGTAATAATAATAACAATAACAACATAATAATAATAAAACATAATAATATAACATTGCTATTATGTACAAAAGCACAATATTGTGCTTTTTTTTAGTATGAGCTCATTTTTTTACAATATTGTCACCTTTTTTAAATATTGCCAACCTCCCCACAATATCGTGATAGTTGTCGTATTGTGAGCTTCATATCGTATTGTGACATTTGGACATCCCTAATCAAACACAAATATTGTGTATAACACTTCACAGTACGGGCGGCACGGTGGTCGACTGGTTAGCACGTCCGCCTCCCAGTTCTGAGGACTCCTGTTTGAGTCCAGGCTCCGGCCTTCCTAGGTGGAGTTTGCATGTTCTCCCCGTTCCCGCGTGGGTCTTCTCCGGATACTCCGGTCTCCTCCCACATTCCAAAGACATGCATGGCAGATTAATTGGGCGCTCCGAATTGTCCCTAGGTGTGCTTGTGAGTGTGGATGGTTGTTCGTCTCTGTTTGCCCTGCGATTGGTTGGCAACCAGTCCAGGGTGTCCCCCACCTGCTGCCCAGAGCCAGCTGAGATAGGCGCCAGCACCCCCCGCGACCCTTGTGAGGAATAAGCGGTTAAGAAAATGGATGGATGGATGGAGTTCACAGTACTCCAAGTAGAAGTGCAGTGTGTAATACTGCTTCTAAGTTGAGATGAAATGCATCACATGTTGCAATGAAAGTATTCATGAGACACATACTGGCTTCCAAAAATATGTAAGTTGCCGTTTACTTCTGGACGACACATGAAAAGAACTGCGATTCCCCAATGTCTATTCCAACGTCGGTGCAACACTTTAAAAATGAAGGAGATTTTCGCTATAATTGTCATTAGTTCAAGTTTGTTTTGTCAATGTATTTTTCATTGATGACCTTATTTTGGTGAACTATCCTGGGTCTGACACATCCTTTAAGACAGAACACAGTGTGCTCAGATCCTGTCATGCCTTTAGTGGAAATGAAAATCATGATTGTTGCATCACACTACAAATGTCTAGTTTGTGAAGTCATCTTGAAATCTGTGCCATGACCTTTTTTATTGTCATAAAAGAAAGCAGGCTTTAATATTGACTTGAAGTTGATGCTTTTGTATGCAGTGGAAAGAGGACGATCACGATGGTGGGGTCCAACCTTGAAGTTGTGGACGGCGTCCTGCACAGTCATGCCTTACAGGAAGTGAGCCTTCCCACCAGTAGAAGCCACCGAGTGAGAGCGCACGCACACATGCACACGCACACATGCTCCTTCACGCGCACTTTGCTGCATTAGTCATAGTAAACTATGGAATGTGCTGTGGTAAATAATACCACGCTTCTAAAAGTATGGCATGGCCTGAAAGCTGCACGTTTGGATGATGCCCGATGACCTTATCGGAATGGCACGCTGATTTTTATTCTTGTTAAAATATAACCGATAATATCATGGAAAAGACAAAGTCTTGAAATTAAATGGGGGAAGTCAACCCCAAAAAGTTCTTGACAATAGTATTTGTTCTGACACTTGATTCATAAATTGATTCATATTTTGTTCGTGGAATGTAAATAAAGTAGCAAATTCCACCTGTTTATACATCTGGGTAGTTGGGAGCCATTTTGTCACTTGCTGTAGACTGCAAATTAGAGGTGGGAACCTGTGGGTACCTCACAATACAATATGATATGCGATACAAAGCTCACGATAACGATTATCTCACGATATGACAATACCGCGATTATCGATATATTGGTCTGGTAATGAATCCACGATAATTAACGATAAAACTACTCATGACATAAACAGATGTTTTTTTCAATGAGAAAATTGTTTCTTTTTGTACTATTACTGAAAAACAATATTCAAACTCATGTCTTCTCCATAGTGAGTACTTTAGTGTACTTTTTTTTTTTTTAAACAAATATAAATGTCTTAACAGAAACCAATTTCTGTGAACAAATTTGTGTCTTTTGTAAACACTGTCATGCAACATGTCTGTTTTATAAACAGTGACAATTTTTTTCCTAATATTGCAAAAGTAAAATTACTTAATTATTAAATTCAATTAATATTAATATTCCTCGGAAATTGTGTGCTTCAAAAAGTCAAAACATAAAATGTTTTGAAATGTTAAAATTGAAGATATAGTGTGCATATTTCAAAGAAACGTATGCAAAACTGAGTCAGACAGATAAATGTCTTCCACAAGTAAAAGTAAGCTGATGAGTCTTCTTCACCTGAAGACTTGCGTCCATTTCCCCGCCACTCTTATGAGGTGCTCCCCCTAGTGGCTTGCCAAAGTTATCGCTCAATAAGTATTAAACAATGGAGCAGTTATAGCGGCTGTATATTAACGACAAATATCGCGATACTTGCGTAGGCATATCGATAATCGGGGGACAAAGTATCACGATTTATCGCGATATCGATATATCTTCGTCACACTCCTACTGCAAATGACGTCACAGTTGCTGAGGGATCAGGTAACAACCAATTACGGCTCACCTGTTTTCTGAAGCTGAGCTGTGATTGGCCCATGCCTGAGCCCTAAGCAATCTGTGATGTCATTTTCATGTCAAAATGAACAGAAGAAATGGACACAAAACCGCTCCTATTCCACAAACGCGACGTTTGTCAGAATGTCATGTTTACAACATTGTGAAGAAATGTTTTGGGTTGACTTCCCTTTGTTTTTTGTTGGTTGCAGAATCTGACCTACCGGACACCCGCAGCTGAGGGTACTCGGAGGTTTTTTTCCAGCGTCTTGTCTCTTCGAGTAGCCAATGAAACGCTGGCCTGCTCTCCATCCATCACCTACTATCCCGACCCTCACTTCACAAGTTTCACCCCCACAAGAACCGGGGAGGATGTTCGTGTCACCATACAGGTACACGCGTACTACTTGCCATTGGTAACCAAACGAAATGTCACCATTCTTCTCTCTCGTTAGAAAACGTCGGACAACCTGGAGATGAGCATCGAAGACGTGTCGGCATTGGGCGTCCACGGGGGGAAAGAGTACCCGTGCGTCATGCGGGACAAAGACACCGACAACCAAACAGACTTTTTCATCTGTGAAATTCGAAATGTGCCCGATGTGAATTTTCGTCACTTGAAGGTCAATCGTTGAGGTCAAAAACATCATCATCATCATCATGACATATCATCTGACGACGGATGATTTTTTTTTTCCCCCTCCAGGTTTTATATGGAGATAAGACAATCATGCTGCAGAATACATCCCACCTGTTCGCTCTCATGTTGATCGTCCTTCTGCTGATTCCCTGTATCATCCTTGGTTAGTCACAACTAAACTTTGTTTCTCATAAGTGAACCATATTGGAATATTATTTTAATATTATAATATTATTTGGCACGGGTTTCTTCTCTTTCTTTTTTTTTTCTCTCCATCTTGAAGTGGTGATCATGGTTTACCGACGCCAACAAAAGCAGCTGACCGTGAAGATGAATAAGCTCATGGAGAACCTGGAACTAGACATCAGGAATGACATCAGACAAGGTGCGGCACGCTGAATTCCGAGTCGATATTTCAGTCAAATTCTCAGCATCATCACCATCAATCAATCAGACTGATGCCAGTAAAACTAGTAAAACTACAGTAAAACTAGAATACACAAGACTAAAACCGTCATTAATAAACAATATCTGGAACTAAATCAGTATGCATTTTCGTCGACTCATGAAGACAAAACGAAAAAAAATGTTGTTCACTTAATACAAACTGGAATCTTTGGACATTTTAGTCATGAACAAAAACGAGATGAAAATGGTATGATTTTTGTCAAATCTTGTCTCGGCTTATCTGTACTGTGACACACCCCTTTTATAATATGCAGCTAGCGAGTGTAACATGCACACAAACATGGGACAAACAGGAGGTGGATTCACAGTAAACGTTTTTTAAAAATTTATTTATTTATTATTTATCTATTTTCTTTTATAGTTTTTTTTTTGTTTTTGTTTTTTTGGATTGTTAAAGCACCTTGTAAGACTTGTTTTTAAAGGCGTTATACAAATAAAGTTTATTATTATTATTAATATTATAATATAATATTATGTGCAAGATTAAAAGGATAGATGGATGGATGTAGACAGACAAATAATGTCGAATAAAACCCTATTTTTGGCGTAGTTTTAGTGTTGTAAACGTATAATGTTGTTCAAGGCTTTTTTTTTTTTAAACACTCATTTGGATTTCAACTTTATTTTTATTTTAGTTTACTTCATTTAGGTTATTTTAGTTAACAGAAACTAAGGAAAAACAAAAGCCAAAATTCAAAAAACAATTTCGTGAACGAAATCAAATAAAAACGGAAAATGCTTTTTAAAAAAATGAAAACTAACTGAAACTAAATATATTTATAGCAAAAATGTCCTTGCTTTTAGTCTTTGGTAATTCATTTAATGCATGAGCCTTTGGGGATGATTTTAAATGTGATTTTAAGTGGATTTAATTTGATATGAACCGGAATAAGGACGTTTGAAAGTGTGTCACACAGAAGTGACATCATCTAGCGGCAGTCAATAGAAAAGCACCTTCAGATGATGTCACTCCCATGGTGTTTTTTTTTTTTTTTTTTTTTTTTTTTTTTTTCTTAAATATTAGTGATGCACATTTAAAAAAAATAAAACTAAACTAACACTAAGCATTTATTAAATAACTATAAAACTAATAAAACTAACAGAACCACCCTTCAAACTAATCAAAACTAACTAAAATGAAAAATTCAAAAACTATAATAACCCTGAACTATTGTAACCTCGACTGTGACACATTCATTTAAAGAGAAATAGCAGCAACATTCTGTTTATGCATTTCCATGCAATATGTATCCATGTCAATACTGTTTGCAGAAGACTGTCCCATTTATGAGGTACAGAAGAGTCACGCGCACTTAACTCATTCACTCACCGCCATTTTCAGTGTAGCAAACTCTTTGTTTTACTAGATTTTTGACTGATTTTGCAAGGCCCACGGAATATTGTGTTCGATTGCTATAAAAAATAAAAAAAAAAGCATGGAACTACCAAAAGAAAGTCTCTTATTTCATCAGGAAAACAAATATATTTGTATCTGTTTCCATTTTGCAGCATTTAGCGTTAGAATACAGTTAAGTTAATCAATATCACATTTCACATTCACAAAAATATTGCAGCATGATCCTGGGTGATCTCTTATACTCTGCTGCCACCTGCTAGTCATTTTTGTAATAACTACCTTTGCTTTAAGCCACCTTTTCATATCTGAAGCTGCATCAAAGCCTTCTGTATGCTCTTGCATAAAAAAATTATAATAACAAAACATATAAATACGTTTTTGGGAATGATGGACAAAGTATTAAAATACGTATTTACACGTTTTTGGGTTTGAATTAGTTAATTGTCCCTCTCAGGTTTTGTAGACATGCAGACGGAGAAGGCGGACCTGATGGAAAATGTCGGCGCTATTCCTTTCCTTGACTACAAGCACTTTGCATCCAGAATCTTCTTTCCCGAGGTAAATGGATGTTAACAATCAATACAAAAAAAAAACAGCAACAAAACAAAACATGTTGTTTCTGTTTTTGCAGAATGAAGCTTTGATGTCGTCATGTATGGCCGACGTGGGTCAGGTATTTGATGGCGACAAACTGCTCACACGTTTGTGTCGGCTGCGCTGCATGTGACTCACTCTATGTGACTCCGGATCAGATGGCCGTGAAGGTCCGTCTCGACGATTGTTGCCGGGCCTTGTCGGAGCTGATCCAAGATCAGCGCTTCCTGACGCGCATGGTGCACGCCGTGGAGGAGCAGAAGAGTTTCACCATTAAAGACAAGTGCGTTATTAGCTGCCGAGCTTTGCTCCGTTTTTCGCCTGCGCGCTATTAATGGCGTCCCTTTTGCAGGTGCGCCTTGGCGTCCCTGCTGACGGTGGCGCTCCACAGCAACCTGTCGTATCTGACGGAGGTGATGGAGCTTCTGCTGAAGGATCTGATGCAGAAGAACAACAGCGCTCAGCCCAAAATGCTGCTTCGTCGCACCGAGTCCGTTGTGGAGAAACTGCTCACCAACTGGATGTCCATCTGCCTTTACGGCTTCTTGAGGGTCTGTTGTGCATTTTATTTTGGTCTTCTTCACAGTGATACAGCAATTGAATGAAAGCCGAATGTGTTACCTTGTTGATTGTGTAGTTTGTCATCGTTTAGATTTCAAAATTAGGGCTGGGTATCAATTCAAATTTCCAAAATCGATTGGATTCACGATTCATGTTTATTTTCAATTTAGTTAAAGAGATACTTTACTTATTTAGCCATTTTTGGCAGTCAAACATTAATATTTTTCCTATAATAAATTTGATATTTTCATTATTTACTGCGATTGGCTGGTAACAAGTCCAGGGTGTACCCCGCCTACTGCCCAAAGCCAGCTGAGATAGGCTCCAGCATCCCCCGCGACCCTTGTGAGGAATAAGCGGTCAAGACAATGGATGGATGGGTGGATACTTTCATTGTTTTTCACCTACAATTAGTACCTTTAAAAACACATTTTGCAACTTGCTGTCGACTGAAAATGACATCACAAGGGCTCAGGTAACCAATCACAGCTCAGCTTGTGAATGTCACATGACCAAACCTAGAAAACAGGTGAGCTGTGATTGGTTACCTGAGCCCTTGTGATGTCATTTTCAGTCGACAGCAAGTTGCAAAATGTGTTTCTAAAGGTACTAATTGTACATGACAAATAATGAAAATATCAAATTTATTATAGGCAAAATATTCATGTTTGACTGCCAAAAGTGGTTAAATAAGTTAAGCATTTCACGCAGTACCAATTTGACTTTTATATGAAAGACATTCCCAGAAGTACCAATGCTGCAAAATAGTAGAAACCTCTTTCTCTAACTTGGTGCATTCGTAAAAATATGAATATTTACATTTATAATTGAATCCAATACAGCTAAATTAAAAGCCAAACGTATTTATACATTTTTTAATAGTTAGTCCTTCACTCCCAAAAACGTATTTATACGTTTGTATGGTTTTTGTTTTTTTGTTTGTTTGTTTTTTGGTTTTTTAATGTTAGACCATACAGAAGGCTTTGATACGGCTTCGGACATGAAGCGGTTGCTTAAAGCAATGGTAGTTATTACAAAAACAGCCTATTGTTTACACCAGGAATATAAATAATGATAACACTAAAGCTATATTCCAATGCTAATTGTTGCAAAACTGAAACATTTTGTGTTTTTATTTCCAATTCTTACCTTACTTCTTTTTTGGGGGGGTATTTGGCACATTAATTTACTGGGGGGTATTAAAAGTATTTTAGACCCAGCACTACTCAAAATGACGACGTATGAAAAGTCTAAGCATTGACTTTTAAGCAGTTTGTCTTAGCCCTTCCTGCAGCACGCAAGTAAGGAAGTGTTTTTTTTCTTTTCTTTTTTTCAGTTAACATTTGAGTAAACGCTTCACCCTAGATTGTACCACTTCTCTCTCCAGTTGCATTCCTCTTTGCTGAGCTGTGTCACGTCTTGGGCGCCCCCTCCCCCCGTTTGACACTTCCTGCTCTCGCCTTTGCGTACAGGAGAGTGTGGGCCAGCACTTGTTCCTGCTGGTGAGCGCCCTGACACAGCAGACGGCCCGAGGGCCGGTGGACCGCGTGACGGAGAAAGCCCTGTACACGCTCAGCGAGGACTGGCTGCTGTGGCAGGCGCAGGACTTCACCTCGCTGGTACAAATCTTTTGAGAATGAAAGAAAATCTTTTCCTCGCACAATAGCTCCCAGTGCTATTTGTTCCCAGAAGATATTGACTATTTTCTCCATTGCATTAGTGTTCATTTCGTCAACAAAAACTAAACAACAGTCATTTCGTCAACACACATTTTCACCGGACTAAAACGCGACTAGACTAGACTAAAACCCTTATTGATGAACAATAATTGCGACTAAATCAGTATGCATTTTTGTCGACTCATGAAGACGAGATGAAAATGTCCTTCACATAAAAACTGGACTAAAATCTAATGATGTTTTAGTTCATGAACAAAAATGAGACAATATATGATTTTGTAAAAATCTAGTCTCTGCTAATCTGTCACTCTGAAACTCTCATGTGACACGCCCCCTTTCAAATCTGCAGCTAGCAAGTGCAACGTGCACAAACACATGGGACAGACAAGAGGTGGATTCACGGTGAAAGGTAAAAAAAAAAAAAAAAAAAAAAACGAGTAAATCATAGTTTTAATGTAACATTAATCCAATCGCTATAACACCCCAACAATACCATTAATCGGACCGCTAACTAATGGCTAATTTACTAGCTCATATAGAATGGAGCCATAGTAGCCACTTTTTCATATATTGTAATTGTGTGCAAATTTGTTTGTCATAAAAAAAAAGATGAGAGAAACTTTCATGTGAAATAGTTTTAGATCTGAAATGTTCAAACATTATCTGTCAACAAAAAAATATACAGGAGTAAAATGGTTGTCCTGACTAAAACTAGACTAAAACGTTGACAGTTTTTGTTTACTAAAAGTAGACGAATAAAATTTTCTATAACTAAAACAAAGACTAAAAATGCTCAATTTATAGTCGACTAAAAATGGACTAAATAAAAACAGGATGAGATTGACTAACTGATTAAGAACTAACAAACGTGATTGAAATTGGACTACAACTAAATTTAAAAATAGCTGATCAAATTAACACTACTTTATATGAAATGCTGGACAATTTATTGCATTATTTTAACTTTGAGTAAAAAGTATGAGACAAGACTTGAATATGTAGTTCATTAGAATTGTTAATTTTACAGCAAAGTGATTATTTATTCATGAAGAGAGATACATGGAAATAGCCAAAAGGAACTGAAACTTGCAAGTCGGTGTGTCTAAATCACCATCAATGAAGTCGTATCAAAAATGTTTTATACTGTACAGTATATTGCACAATATTACGGAAGCGTATAGCATTCACTAGGAAAAATTAAAATCTCCTGTTTTTTGGGGGGGAGCTTTTTTGTGTGGTTTTCTGAATGTTTTTTTTTCTGTTTTACTGAATATTTTTTTCTGTCATAAAAAAAAATTACTCAGGAAACAGGGGGAAACATTTTTCTTCTGTTTTTTTTTTTAATAACGTTTTTCCCCGTTTTACTGAATATTTTTTTCTCCTGTTTTTCTCATTAATTTTTCCTCATGTTTTTTCCCTGTTTTTTATGACAGAAAAAAATATTCAGTAAAACAGAATAAATACTCAAAAAGACAAAGCTCCCCCAAAAAAATAAAAAAAATAAAAGGTTTTGTTTTGTTTTTGTGTTTCTTTTTTTTTTTTTTTTCAAGTGAATGCAATACGCTTCTGTAGAATATACACATAGACACACTTTTTTTTTTTTTTTTTTACGGTCAAATAATCAAAACGTATATAAATAAAACTGCATCATCTGTCCTCAAGTAACTCTACTTAAAGCAGCCTCAACATTTGAATCTTATCTCAAACAAAAACTTCCTCCCATTACGAGCTGCATGTCGAACCACAAGATGCAAGATGAAGAGTGATTATTAGTCAACAGACAGCAGAACCCGCTGTCAGTCACGTTAATCCTCACGCTTGCCCACGTCATGTGGATTGCAGAGGCTGAAGGTGTTGTTCGCGGTGGGCAGCGACGGCGAGGTCAGCGAGCCCCTGGAGGTGATCGCCCTCAGCTGTGACACGGTGGAGCAGGTCAAGGAGAAAATCCTCAACACTTTCAAGGCCAAGTTTGGCTTCCCCTACAACGGCCCCCAAACGAGCGTTAACATTGGTAAGAGTCTGCAAGGCAACAAATAATAACAGTAAGTTGTGTATGTCAGGATACGTACGTGCACAAGTACTGTATTGCAGAATAATGGTTAGGTAATAGCGCTGAACGATTTTTAATAATTATTTCATTAGGATTGTTTTCCCCCCCTTCATTCTTGTAGCAATTGAATATGTTGCAAGGCCTACAGAATATTATGTTCTATTGCTATAAAAACATGGCACCTACCAAAAGAAAGAATCAGTCCTTTCTTCCATCAGGGAAAAAATGTATATTTGTATCTGTTTCCATTTTCCAGCTAATTATCATTAGGATATAGCTAAGTGTCATCATTATTCACAAATCTATTTCGAATTTTGAGTAATTGAGCTTTTTCAACATGATCCTGGTTGATCTCCCTTACTCTGCTGCCACCTGCTGGCTGTTTGTGTAATAACTATCATTTCTCCAACAGTTCTTTGCAGTTGTGAGGCTGCATCCAAGCCTTCTGTCTGCTGTAGCATAAAAATAAATAAATAAAAATGTGTAAATACATTTTTGGGACACTTAAAACATTTAAAATAGAATGTATTTATACATTTTTGGGAACAAATGAGTTTAATATACATAAATATTTTTGGTGTTTTGGGTTAGGGATATGCTAAAATGAAAGAAAATAAATTAAACTAAGCAGTTTGACGTGCAGTCTTTTAAGCATTCACTGACAACTTTAGAAATTGTACCAAGCAAGTGTGGTGTCAACATAAATCACTCAGTCATAAGTCGGACTGCAACATGAATACAAAAAAAATCATTATCAATTCAGCTTCACATTTCATCAAATAATGATATGGAATCATGTGGACTGCACTTGTGAAGCACAAGATTTTAGTAGACACGGTATAATGATATAATAAACTGCATATTTATAAACAACAGAGCCATTTATTGACCAAATTCAATTTTTTTTTAATCCAAAACTGCCTCCTCTGTGATTTTAAAATTGAATTCCGCTACATCGCAATGTCAGTTTGATTAGTTGTACCATAATATAGCAGGTAAGTAAAGTAGATTATAACTACTAAAACAAAAATGCATGTAATGCCAACCGTCGTATTGCAGAGTTTGAAAGGGATGGAGTCTTCGTTGCTCTCGAAGAGGTGGATGCGAGCTCTGAAGTTATCGGAGAGGTGACCATGCTCAACACTCTCCAGCACTACAAGGTGACAATGTTGACGGCATATTGATATGCATCATGACACTGCAATTCAAATGTGAATCTGAATTGCATTATACCCGACAATATCAATATTTTCTTGCCCAAGTGCTACTGCTCACTCACTATATCCTGTTTTGATGTGGAGATTCCAGACGGAGCCACCATCAAGGTGCTTTCGAAAAGAAATCCTTCTGTCAGCCCCCAAAGCAGTCTGAAAGGTGAACCGCTTTGCAAAACTCAAGCATGTCACGACATCATCATAACGCACCTTTTTTGGCATTAATTAGGCAGTCAAGTTGCATTTTACTTTGCTCTCGTGTCAATGTCATCGTTTTTGGCATGACATAATGTATCGTAACACCATTTTCAATCTACGTGTCGTATTTTTAACGACGTGATGCAAGTTAAACTTGTGCATGTTTTCCTTCCAGATGATCAGAACTTCTCAGGGAAATACTTCCACTTGGTAAGTGGCTGGTTGCGACATCATGTGCACCATCACCCTTTTTAACCACGATGACACGAGCAATGACAGACACGAGCTTCCCTGCAGATTGACCCCGATGTGGACGAGGACAGGGGAAAGAATCTGGAGAGGAAGAAGTTAAAACTGAAGGAAGTGCACCTCACCAAACTGCTTTCAACCAAGGTGCGACAATGCTTCCTCAAACGTTTGTCTTTTTCCTGCAGATTATCCAGAGGAAATCACAATACGTTTCTGTGTCTTATTAGGTGGCAGTGCATTCATTTGTAGAGAACGTGTTCAGGTCCATTTGGGGGATGCCCAACTGCAGAGCGCCACTGGCTGTCAAATACTTCTTTGACTTCCTGGACTCTCAAGCAGACAACATGAAGATCCCTGATCCAGATGTGCTGCACATTTGGAAGACCAATAGGTGGGGATGCCATTTTGTTTTACACCAGTGCAAAAGTTTGATTCTAAAATAGTTCAAATGATGATGTGGATTCAACAAATTCTGCGCACTGGTGCCATGTCAACTGGCGAAAAGCCACCGCAGTGCAAAAGCCGCAACAAAAAAAAGGTGTTAAGATGTGAAAGCACTACAAGCACCGGGCAAATCTTCCACTCGCTTAGTTTCAAATAAATAAATAAGCAGTCACTGTGAAGAGAAGAGGAAGGACATCTTAAAAACAGGCTAGACTCAAAATAAACAAAGCAGGCCTGTGATAAGCGGATGTGCAAAAATAGAGGAAGTGAACAGATCCTTCATTTCTGACCTTGTGTACAGCACGACCTTGTTCAATGGATAAAGATTTTAGTACATCAGCCGCTTAGTCTGACCATGTTGACTGAGAGGGTGTATTGGGACATCATTCATTTATGAGATGTAGAGACCATTTTTATTGACTTTTATGGTAAGATGTCATGCTTCATGACAATGTATAGCAGCACATCCAGTTATGAAATGAGCAAGGCATTTCAATTTAATTTTAATGACACCCCAGTTGGAGTTAACTTTAAAAATAAACACATGACAAGAATTACATCCACTGTATATTTAAATACAAAACATGCTTCGTTTAAAAAAAATTAAATAGCTATGCTAGCACTAATGCTAACGTGAATAGTAATAGGATCCAATTCAAATGCTAACGGAGAAGTTCGCATCCACTTCAGGAGTGTTTTTGTTTTTGTTTTTTTTCTTTCAAATAACTGTATATTCACACACAAATGCTGTGGAAACACATACCCACAGGTAAGATAACATTACTCAAAGCACAAATTAATTCTTCCCAATTTTTGAAAAATTAGTTATTTTAATAGAATTCAACCGCAACGTTCTCCTGTTCTCACTTTGTATGTACACTATGGATGCACGGCCCCATACTGCCCCCAAGAGGCCAAAACGCGCAGGAACACCCTGTATTTGTTTTTTTTGTGTGTTTTTTTATTGCTATTTCTTATTTTACTTTCTGAATAATTTAATTTCTCGCTGTCCTTTTAAGTCATATTTAAAGCTAACTTTTCAAGGATTCAATACATTTTCCTACACTCAAATTTCAAGGATACAAATATCCAAGGATTTTTTTTTTTTTTTTTTTTTTTTTTTTTTTTTGTCATGTCGACACACATTTCCACATGACATAGCACAAAATGCAATTTTCTGAGGTCCCAGGTTAACTCGTTAATTCCCCAGACTTGTGAAAATAACATAAGATAAAAAATAAATAAATATGATAAAGAGGGTAATGTAATGCTTAAGTTTGAAAATGAATGAAGGTGCAAGTGGCTTGAATTTGATCAGGTCAGTTCATACTTGACAAAATAATAATGTTAAACTAATGTTTTGAATGGGTACAAGTGTATGATTATAGTTTTGGTCTTGATTATTATGGTTTTTCCATAATTGTCCAGCCCTATTTGTAAAACTTTAAAAAAAAAAAAAAAACATCCCTGTATGGTAAGGCTCCTATTAAAAAAAAAAAAAAAAAAAAAAAAAAAAAAAAAAAGTTGTAGAAGATGTTTTACAAAAAAAAAAAAAAAAAACGTGTAGTACGATAACAAAATTAAAATTGGGAAGCAAAAAAAAACAAAAAAAACTTTCATTCTAGGTCATACTATTCAGTTAATGGCTGACTAATACCATGCATGTGATATTAAAAAAAAAATAGACATGCTATGGTTGTAGTATGCATTAGTGTTAATTTCATCAATGAAAACTAAACTTAATAAAAACTAGACTAAAATCGATGGACATTTTAGTCCATGAACGAAAATGAGCCGAAAATGATATGATTTTGTCAAATCTTGTCGCTGCTCTATTTTTTATTTTTTTTTAAATAGTTTTAGATCTGAAATGCTCAACATAATCTGCTGACAAAAAAATAAAAAATACAGGGGTTAATAAAGGATTGTCCTGACTAAAACAAGACTAAAACATTGACAGTTTTTGTTGACTAAAACTAGACAAATAAAATGATGTTTTCTTGGACTAAAATAAAGACTAAAATGCTCGATTTATAGTCGACTAAAAATGGATTAAATCAACTCAAGTCAAGTTAATTTATTTTAATTTTATTTTAATCACACAAAAGTCTCAAAGGGCTTCACATGCCCACAGTTGACAAATAGTAACGACATCCCCTGATCAAACCACAAAAGGGCAAGGAAAAACTAAAAAAAAAACATCAGGGGCAAAAAAAAAAAAGAAAACATTAACATTAAATAAAAACGGGATGAGGTTGACTAACTATAATAAAAACTAAAAAGCGTGTTTGAAACTGGACTAAAACTGAGACTAAATTTCAAATTGGCTGATAAATTTAACACTAGTATGCATAACATCAGAAATGATTTATTATATTTTCTCACGTCATACAGTGTTACCGATGAAGTCCTCATTCAAGTTAGCATAGTGCACTTAAAATGGTCTTGTCAAGATGTTGAATCAGCCAATTTGACTATAGCAAGTTTCGTATGATCATTGAAATCTGGCATGAAGTAAGACAGTTCTATTTCGTCCCTCCCGACCGCCAGAAGGCGGTGCTTTAAGCACTGAATGTTCCTTTCGCGCATGCGCAGTTCGAGTAATGCATACCAAATTAGTCACCTGTGACCCCTGGGTGACCCTAGAAGGGTATAAGTTCCGGTGTCACCCAAGGTTCGTTTCCTCTTTTCTTCTCGCGTGGCGTATGCATACGACACATTTTCGAAGAGTGTAAGAATTGGGATTTGTATTTATCCTCTTGACCGCGCCGCTTGGAGCCTTGTGACCGGATCGGTCGGAGCTGCGTTGTTCGCCCTCCAAAGGCTGCGGCGACGGTGTTTTTCTTTCCTTCGTTCGTGACCCGACGTGGTCGTGTATTCTAACCTCCCGTGGGGTAAGGTTATTGACTACTTGTCTACTTTGCCGTCTAATTTCCGCGTTTACTGCGGTGTTTTGAGTTTTTGTGTGGCTAGCCTCGCGTTAGCGCCCTGGCTACCACGGCTCGTGGTCTACCCTAATTTTTCCTCCGCTAGCTTTGGCAGCGTTAGCGCTTCTCTCGGTTTATTAGCGCCGCTTTCTCCGGCGGTATTGCCGTTTGGTTGTTGCTTTTCTTTTTGTGCCTTTGCTGGTGAGGGCAGCGCCAGCGTTCCCGCTCCCAGCTTACGGCGTCGCGCTTCTCGCTCGACTGTTTGTCTTACTTACTTTGTGCGTGTCCCGCCTGCGGTGCGCACCTGGCTTGAGCTGTGCAGGTGGCGTTCGCGCCTCTTCTCTCAGCTTGTCGCCGCTTTCGCGACTGCTGTCTGCCCCTCCCGCCCGCCGGCCGCTCCGTGTGCGTCTGCTGCGCAGGTGGCGTTCGCGCGCCTTCCCTCAGCTTATCGCTACTATAAACGACTAACTGTCTGCCCCGGCCCTCCGTCGGCTTCTCGGTGTACGTCTGCTGCGCAGGTGGCGTTCGCGCGCCTTCCCTCAGCTTATCGCTACTATTGACAACTGGCTGTCTGCCCCCGCCCTCCGTCGGCTGCTCGGTGTGCGTCTGCTGTGCAGGTGGCGTTCGCGCCCCCTTCCCTCGGCTTATCGCTGCTTTACCGGCTTACTGTTTGCCCCGACCCACGCGTCGGCTGCTCGGTGTGGGCCGGCTGTGCAGGTGGCGCTCGCGCCCCCTTCCCTCAGCTTTCCGCTCATCACTGTTTGGGCCTCCTTGTGTTCGCAATGGAGGACTCCCATTGCTGCGTGGACTGTGGTATCCTCTTTGAGGCCTCCGATGTCCTGGACGATCGCTGCCCGAGGTGTCTTGTTTCTGACCGTGCCGGGGATGGCCGGGCCTGCAGTCCTGGTGTCAGTGACCCCAGTCCACTGGGTCATCTGTCGTCCTCCCAACCGAGGCGCCGGAAACGTCTCGGTGTGTCCTCTGCTGTACATGCCCCCCCCCAGGAAAAGGGCGGCGCAGCGACGACTTGCTTCGGAGGTTGGGCACCTTCAGGCTGAGCTGGCAAAGGTGAGATCTCTTCTGCAGGACCGTCACCCTCCCACACTTACGGGGGGGCCGGGACCACCTGCCCTGCCCATGCCGCGACCATCCACCCCACCCATGCCAGTGCTTCCTCCTGAGGAGGACGCCATTTCCTTGGCAGCTTCGGCTTCCTTTTTTAATGATGACGACCGTGACCCGGGGTCTGTGGTTTTGGGACCAAACTCTCCAGCGTCCGCTCAGAGTTCGTCGAGTGAGGCGGGGGATAGTTCTATACGGGCTGTCCTGCGCAATGCCTTGGACCTCCTGCATTTGGAGGTGCCTCCACAGGCTCAATCGGCGTCTGAGAGCGCTTTCTTCCGGCGCAGGCGCCCTTCCTCGGCTTTTTCTGTCCCCGCGTCTGAGGACTATCTGCGGGAACTACATGCTTGCTGGAGGGATCCTGGGGCTCTCTCCCGTCCTTCGGCTGATGGCCGTGATTTAGCATCTATGCACGGTGCTGCTAGTGTTGGCTTGGACCGGATGCCTGCTGTGGAGCCAGCTGTCGCATCCCTCATTGTGTCCCCGGAGGAGACCCTTCGGGCATCTGTGCGATGTCCTCGACCCCAATGTCATGTGACTGACGACCTTCTCACACGGGCCTATGGCGCTGGTGCACGTGCTGGCCGCATTGGGAACTCTTTGGCTCACCTCATGCTTGCTCTCTCTACATCCCTGCAAGCGGACAGCGTGGAGGCTGCTGTGCCCTTCAGTGATGCAGCCCTCCAGGCTTTTGCCCTCATGACTAGGGAACACGGCCGAATCATGTCCTTCCTAGTGCAGGCGCGCCGCCAGGTGTGGCTAGCGCAGTCCCCCTTGTCGGAGGCCTCTAGGAGGGCCCTCCGTGGTGTTCCTGTGGAGCCGGGGGAGCTTTTTGGTTCTGCCGCTGTGGGTGCACTGGAAAGGACGGTTAAGGCTCATGAGACCAGGAAGCAGCTTTCCAGCCTCAACAGGGCCCTGCCTCCCCAACAGGGTAGGCCTGGGGTACCCTCTGCTTTTCATCGGTTTCCTCAGCCCCGAACTGCCGAGGCTTATGGCACCCGGCGACCCCCGCAGAGGCCCGCCGAGGGCTTTCACTCCTCCGCCCGCTTGCCTTCAGGGCAACCACGGGCTGCAGGCCCCACCCGCCGTCCCTCTCGGGCCCCTAGGGGCCGGAGGGCCAGGGACTGAGGCCTTGGGGCCGGCCGTCGGACATTTTTCCCACCAGCAGCTCAGTTACTGGGCTGCTCGTGCCTCAGACCCATGGGTGGTCTCCATCTTGACCTACGGGTACGAGCTGCAGTTCCGACGCCGGCCTCCTGCTTCCTGTCGGGTCAGGATGACTCTCATCGCCGACCCGGCAAAAGCCTCAGCTCTGGACCAGGAGCTGTCCACCCTCCTGGCCAAGGACGCGATCGAGGCCGTGGACCCCCTGGCACAGCCCGGGGGCTTCTACTCGACGTACTTCCTTGTCCCAAAGAAGACCGGTGGGTACCGACCGATACTGGACCTGAGGGGGCTCAACAGACATCTCAAGGTATTGCCATTCCACATGCTAACCACGAACGACGTCTTGCAGTCGCTCGCCCAGGGGGAGTGGTTCACGTCTATAGACCTGAAGGACGCCTACTTCCACGTCCCCATCGCACCTCGACACCGTCGATTTCTCCGTTTTGCCTACAAAGGCCGTCACTGGCAGTTCCGTGTACTCCCTTTCGGGCTCTCCCTCGCTCCGCGGGTCTTCACTCGGTTTGTGAGGGCTGCTCTGGCGCCCCTGCAGTCTGTGGGCATGAAGGTGCTGCCGTACCTCGACGACTGGCTCCTCTGCGCGCCGTCGCGGGCTCAGGTGATCCGGGACACCTCCGATCTCCTGTCTCATGTGGCCCATTTGGGTATCAGGGTCAACTTGCCCAAGTCCTCTCTGGTCCCCTCGCAGCGGACGGACTTCATTGGTGTGACGTTGGACACCACGGTTATGAGAGCCCACCCGTCTCCTCACCGAGTCGACGATGTTCTTCGCCTCCTCGCGCACTTTCGAGGGGGCAGGCTGTTGCCTTACGTCGCCTACTTGCGGCTTTTGGGCAAGCTGACGTCCATGACGGCTGTGGTCCCGTTGGGCCTGCTGACACTGCGCCCACTACAGAGGTGGCTGAACGGCTTCCACTTAGACGCCAAGTGGCACCGCCACCGGAGGCTCAGGGTGTCCCGTCGGTGCCTCCTCGCCCTGGCACCTTGGAGGGAGAGGGCTTTTCTATTGAGCGGCGTCCCGCTGGGTGTGGCCCCGGCCCGCCGCGAAACAGTCACCACGGATGCCAGCCTCACGGGCTGGGGTGCTGTCTGGCAGCACAGGACGGCTCAGGGAAGTTGGTCTGTGCGCGACAGGGCCGATCACATCAATGTGCTGGAGCTTCGGGCGGTGCACTTGGCACTCATGCACTTCTTGCCTTACCTGAGCGGACGGCATGTTCTCATACGGTCGGACAACACCAAGACCGTGTTTCACATAAACCATCAGGGCGGCGTCAGGTCCGCCCGTCTATTGGAGATCTCCCAGCTCCTTCTCAGGTGGGCTGCTCCCCGTCTGGCCAGTCTACGGGCCACCTATCTGCCGGGGGTTCGGAACCAGCTCGCGGACTCTCTCTCCCGTCGGGGTCCTCCTCCGGGTGAGTGGCGCCTCCACCCAGAGGTGGTGCGCATGATTTGGAGCAGCTTCGGCACGGCGGAGGTCGATCTCTTCGCCTCCGAGGCCTCGACCCACTGCCCACTTTGGTTTTCCCTGAGCGAGGCCACCAGCCCTCTGGGTCTGGATGCACTGGCGCAGCCGTGGCCGGAGTGCCTTCTCTACGCCTTTCCGCCGCTCCCTCTGATATGGCTGACGCTTCAGAGAGTTCTTCAGGAGGGTCACACGCTCTTGCTGGTGGCCCCCTTCTGGCCGGCCCGGACGTGGTTCCCCCTGCTCCGTCAACTGTGCTCCGGCGAGCCGTGGCGTCTCCCCGACAGGGTGGACCTGTTGTCTCAACAGGGAGGTCGGGTTTGGCATCCCGACCCTCGGCGCCTTCGCTTGTGTGTTTGGCCACTGAGGGGCCCCAAACGCTGCTGACCGGCTGTACAGAGTCTGTCACACGGACCATTCTTAATGCGAGGGCACCGTCTTGTTTCCGGTGAGAGCCTTGCAGTGTTACATTGACGCTACGGCGGACATTTGTACGTCTGCCCAGCTTTTTGTTTGTTATGGTGGTCCTACCAAGGGCTCCGCTCTCTCCAAGCAGCGCTTGTCTCACTGGGTCGTGGATGCCATTCGCCATTCCTACCTGCTGTCTAGCCGCCCCCTGCAGTCAGGGGTGCGCTGTCACTCCACCAGGAGCGTTGCCACGTCTTGGGCCGCCCTGAGGGGTGTTTCCCTGGAGGATATCTGTGCTGCTGCCTCATGGGCGACGCCTTGCACCTTCTCCAGGTTTTATAGCGTGGATGTCGCCTCTCCCCATCCGCTTGGCGTGATCTTGGGTCCTGTTAGGGCTTCTCAGTGAGGTTTGTGTCTGAGATCCCTCGCGACTACGCCGGTATTAGTCATTCAGTGCTTAAAGCACCGCCTTCTGGCGGTCGGGAGGGACGAAATAGAACGAAAGTTACAACTGTAACTACGGTTCTATGAGTCCCGGACGACCGCCAGGGCGTCCTGTCGCTCGGAATCCTCGTGTTCACGCGAGAAGATTCCGTAGGAAACGAACCTTGGGTGACACCGGAACTTATACCCTTCTAGGGTCACCCAGGGGTCACAGGTGACTAATTTGGTATGCATTACTCGAACTGCGCATGCGCGAAAGGAACATTCAGTGCTTAAAGCACCGCCTTCTGGCGGTCGTCCGGGACTCATAGAACCGTAGTTACAGTTGTAACTTTCGTTTTAATCATCATCATCATCTTGACACAGGAAGTGAATGAGTTTTCTTTCTCATTTTGCAGTTTACCTCTGCGCTTCTGGGTGAACATCCTGAAGAACCCGCAGTTCGTCTTCGACATGGACAAAAGTCCTCACTTGGACGGCTGCTTGTCCGTCACGGCGCAGGCCTTCATGGATTCCTTCTCCCTCAGCGACACGCAGCTGGGGAAGGTAAACGCTTGCCGACCGCCGCCGCCACAAACATGTTGAACGGTTTCTCTGCCGCAGCACGCGCCCACCAACAAGCTGCTGTATGCCAAAGACATTCCCAAGTTCAAACAGGAAGTGAAAGCCTACTACAGGCAGGTCCATGAGCAGCCGCCGATGGAGCGTTCCAAATTCCACAACTTCTTGCAAGAGGAGTCAAAGGTGACCCCGCAACGACGACATGCAAAGGCAAATGTTTGTAACCGGAACGTGCGGTGTGTGTGTGTTGACATTCAGAAACACGAGAACGAGTTTAACGAAGGAGCGGCCCTCAAGGAGCTCTACAAGATGATGCAGAGATACTTCGCAGAGGTCAGCGCACGCTCATGATTGTCACGCGTTGTTGCACAAGTTCGGTATTACGTTAGAAGGTTACCATCCGCGTTTGGCCACATAAATTCCTTCCTGTTCAGGTCAACTGTCAGAGGTGGGCATTCACCCATTTGGTAGACAATTAACAGCTTCAATTTAAATTCAATTTGATTTCATTCCTAAAAAAAAAAAGAGAGAAATAAAAAGGGACAGAAAGAAGTCAAACTTGTGTTATCTGCCCCTGATCAACAACAACAACAAAATAAATCACAGCAAGCGGTCAAGAAGCTTTCAATGTAACAATTCTATCAAATAATTCAGCAGCATGTCCTTGTGCTATTAAGTTTTTAAAAATACAGATAAACCGAGATGATTTTGTTTTACAATCGAGATTGTTCCATAAGCTGACACTTTGAGTTGAAATACATTGTTCTTTTTGTTTTGGAGAAAACATCTGTTCCTCTTAATTTATACCCATTTTCCCCTTTTTTTAAATTAAATTTGTATATTAACTGGTAAAATTTCCTGATGGGCTTTAAAGCGATACTTGACTCATTGAACAATTTTAAGCAGCGAAAAGTTAATATTTTGTCCAGAATGAATTTGATAACTTCACTATTTTTCATGTACAATTAATACCTTTAAAAAGTAATTTTTCTACTTGCTGTCCACTGATGATGACGTCACCTGTGATGAAGAAGTAGGTAACGGCCAGTCATGGCTCACCTGTTTTATGGGTTTGGTCAGTGAACTGAGCCATAATTGGTTGTCAGCACAGGTGATGTCATCATCAGTCGACAGCAAGTAGAAAAAAAATACTTTTTAAAGGTATTAATTGTGCCTGAAAAATAATTAAGTTACCAAATTATAGACAAAATATTCACTTTTTACTGCTCAAAATGGCTCAATGAGTCAAGTATCCCTGTAAACATTATTTTGAGATGGTTAAACTCCATCAATTCATTAAATTTGAAAGGTTTTAGTTGTATAAATTGTAGCGAGCAGTGACGGGAGTCGGAGGCAGAGTGTTGAAGTCCGGAGCCAAAGACCGGCGGTTTATTGATATCAGCTTCTCATCGTTTAACAGCAACAACAACGCACTCTGCGCGAGGCTCACAGACCTACCAACATTTTGTTCTTTTATCCTTTCATCCTTTCATCCTTTCATCCCAACAAACTCCCCCTTCGTCCCAACGTTCCGTGGGTGAATTATGTTCTAATCACTACAAAATAATGGATTAGTGTGGTCTCTGTATCCACATCCACAAATTGCACATTTCTGTCAAAGAAAGATGGAATCGTTGTAGGTTTTGCAAGCACACCCCCACACTTCAACGCAATAGGTCAGGTATGGAACAATCAATGAATTATATAACAATTAACAAAGCATTCTTTTTCAGTGATTCTTGAGTTGAAGGGAAATCTAAAAAATTGATGGACCAAGTATTGCCCAGAAGTGGACCAGGTTTTCGCCTGTCAATGTAATCATCAAGAACCGGATCAGTACTTGCGGATCCTTTCACTGAGTACTTGCACTTTTTTTCTTGGGACTGCGGGCAAGTCACTCTTTTTTTTTTTTTTTTTTCCCCCCCGCCTGCGGTAAACAAGTAAAAACTCACTTCAGCGGGTAAAACTAACTTCCTGGCACAGCATTCTGAAAGGTGGTTTTCTCTTCTGGCCCTGTCTCAGTCCTGATAGCTGGCTGTGATGATCATGTTTTCCTCTTGTTGTCAATTCCTCATCGTTACTACATTTACGCAAGTTTGTTTATTTGACATAGGACACGTTGTTAGGCAGCGAAAGGTCCTTCAGTGCGCCATTTGAATTCAGGCAGGTTACTGAACAGCTAAGGGTCCTAAAAAGGGGAAGTCCATTGGCCGTATGCGGTACTTATTTGCGGCAATGCATGCGCACATACTATAGGTGTTGACTTTAGTGAGGAAGAGATAGTAACGTCACAATGTCACATTGAGTGTTAAAGGTTTGTAAATCTAAGTTGGTGAATGGTTGAAAACAGTTTGGATTCATCGATTAAATTATTACTCCACAAACACAATACAAATCAGAGTATTGCGTTTGAGACAAGTGAGATGGAACAGGTCATGACAAAAGAAAATTTGGGGCTTGAAAGCATGACATTGACGTCAGGTGACTGAACTCGCATGTCCTTTTCGCTCCTCCTGCAGATCACGGCCAAGCTGGAGGAGGACGGCGCCCCCGGGGAGGTGAGGGAGCAACTGCAACAGGTGAAAGAGATGTTTGATGGACTGAGGAGCTGCTCTTGGACCTGAAGCAATGAAAAATGACCTGGCAATGACTCAAAGGTTGTGAGTGTATTTGCATGAAAGGGATAAGTTTGTCAATCGATAAAACTGTCCGACCTGCCATTTCCACACATCTCAAGAGGATTCATCCTCACAGCACAGCCGCACCTCACCCCAAAACCACCAACCTGGACCAGGGGGCCATGTCGTGCCCCCAGCTCCTTCCTCCCCTCCTCTGCCCCTCACACTCCACCCATGGTCCAGGACACAGCCAGAAAAGAGCAAAACTTCCATGTATCATGTCACAAATTGTGTGTGAAGTCGTTTCATGTGTAAATGTGAAGAAACAATGTTTGTGAAGTTACTTGGGGCATGTTTAGTGAAACGATTTTGTGAGATGAACAAGCTAATTTGATCCATGCTAATAGTTGGAGGTGGACAGCTACTTGTTTTGGCAGACGAGCTAAACTATGTCAGTGACTATTTTGTCTAGCAGCTACTATAACTTCATATTGTACACTGTGAATATGTGTACATAGCAAATACGTTTATTTTGTGTTCATTGCTTTCTGTCAAAGTGCCTGATGTCGGCTGAAAATTAAAGCTGCAAACTGCTACAAAGACATGTCTCACATCGTCTCTTCAGTCTATAAACAAAGTTCTTAGCAAAGACAGTGACTACGATCTAGTCTTCTGCATAATGAAAAACAAATCAAATACATTAATGAAAATTAGTTTTGTATTTTTTGTTTTTTAGTAGTAGTAGTAGTATTATAGACAAATGATACTGTGCAATGCAATCCACGGTATTTGTTCATGTGATTCCTTTTGGAAAGCCAACAGCTTCCTGCAGTCATCATGACAGGTCAGTGGGTGGCACGCAGAAGAAGCCGCCGGCAGGTAGGTCATTAGGTAACAGGTGTGCACGAGAAGAGTCATCTCGTGCAGTGAACATGTGCGGCAAAATGGCGACCTTCAGTTAAGTGTGCACACCAGCAAATATTTATCATGTTGCAGTTTCTCACAAGGACCTTTTGCTTCATGCACGATTTGCACACTTGAGGGATGCAACATCGTTTGACATTTGAGCACATCACGTTGCAAGTCAGTCAATCAGTTTGCATATATTGGGTTCTTTTGTCAGTATTTTTTTCACATTTGTTTTTCATGTTTTTTTCATGAATTGAAACGCTGCAGGTTCGGCTGGCCCTGTCCATCCATGCAGAAACCTCCACATGGTGATGGTGGGGAAGTGCCCCCCGCCCCCCCATTAAGATGTTGGCCCGGTCACTCAGTCAAGAACGAGCAAAAGCATCAGAATAGATGTACAAACAGGCTTCATCATCATCATGGTTTTTATAAGATGCACAGCTCAGGACAAAAACAAAAAACAAAAAAAAACATGCATTTAATGCGAGTTGGTGCACACCCAGTGAGTAAAATAAAAATAAAAAAACACTCTCCCTGTTTGGTTGGTGTTCTTCTCCTGCAACCTTTGTTTGGGAACACTGCGGGAAAAAGAAAACAGACTCAAGTGAATGTGTTATCATCCATGTTGACGTGCAACAATTGCACACTCGCCTCAAGAGCAATGAAGTTGTTCATGTGGAGCTGTGGTCCATTTGTTGCACTCTTAAGTTCAGCCAGAAACAGGAACAAACACTGGAGGATGGATTGATGTTGCGCAATAATGATCGAGTCCTCACTCAAAGCCTGCACTGCGCATGTCAACTCAAAGGAAAAAGCTGCTCGGTCCCCAAACAACTTAAATAACTTGTCAGACTTCTCTTCAACCCTGTAAAACAAGCACACGAATGCACATGACAACTTGTGCGATGGTCAGTCTTGACTTTCGACACTGCTGTTGTTCAACTCGACAGACTCCTCCTTCCCGCAAGAACAAGTCAAGTGCATTTGTACAGCTCGTTAGTCACAAATAGCATCTCAAAGGGCTTCTTGAGACGATAGCTGGCAGCATCCCCCAACCTAAACCCCATCTGAAGAAACCTTGACAAAGAACCAGAGATGGAGCGACCAATCGCCTTCCTAGTCTGTGGGCCCTGTGGATTGATCATGTTTGAGTCAAGGGATGGGAGGATAACTTATCAGAAAATATTGACAAGAGTCAAACTTGGCTCCCATCGCTCTACACACAAATTTGGACAATATCATATCTGGTTTTATAAATTGACGGCCCCGCTGAGCCAATGCGAGACACTGTTGTGTCTGTGACATGTGTCTTGACCAATGAGAAGCATTGTATTAATCGGTGATCGCTGAGAACATTTTATCGTTGCCTGAAATCAGGATTTGTTCAATTTGTGCAATGTTGCAAAGACTTTTGCCCCTGGCATATTGTTTTTAAGAATTGTTCTTGTTGCTCAGAAAATTTTGAAACATGTTAAAAACGAGATTGCAAGAGTCTGGCGAAAGAACGTCTTTGCAATCTTGAATGAACCCTGACAACGAAACGCTCGCATGTGCACACATCGCAATCCTATGACAAACTTGAGGGGACCTGTACACTTTTTCATGCATGTGAAAAGAAAAATCTTTAAAAAGGTTCTTGAGCATATATTTTGAAACTGTTCGCTCCCACCACCGATGGTAGTTACGACACTTCAAAACGGAAACTCTTTCGAACCCAAGGTCCATCCAGGATGCAACGCATGCTGAGTGAACAACATTTAACAGCGTGGTGACAAAAAATTTCAAGTCAAACAACACGAAACTCCATTTGATGAATGGAAGCGCCTCAGGCGGACTCCTTGGAAGAAGCGTTTCTTCCACCAGACATGACCCTGTCAATCAATCAATCAATTAATCAATCAATGCAAAAACTTCCAGAGTGTCATCACCAAAGAATTGGCCCATCTCATATCTTGGCCCAGTCGCTCAGTGGAGAACGCACACAGCAAAAAGCATCAGAAAGTAAACAGAGTACCGTAGTTCTTCTGTCGCACTTATTTGATTGGAGCGTCGACTTGACCGGTTCGCCCTGCACCAACGACATTTGGTCCCATCTGGCTCGTGGCCCAGCCTGCAAGAACACATACTGGACAATTACATGTGTACTTCAATATCCACACCATCATCATCATCACCTTCATCATCATTATCATCACCACCTTCATCCAGTGGCGTCTCCGCAACATCTAGCAACTTGCAGGACGTGAACGAGGCTGCAAAAGTGGGCGACAGTATTACTTTTGGACAACAATTCCAGCTCTTATGCAAGATTTAATTACTTTTTTTTTTTTTTTTTTTTTTTTTGAGTTAAGTAAAGCTGTTGATTTTTTTTTTTTTTTTTGGGTGCATTAATTGTGAAAGGCGCCATACATGTTTGTTTCATTCTGGTTTTAAAGTTTTATTACACACCATGCTTACCAAAAATGTAGTGAAACACTAGACAGGGCTGTCTCAGAAAATTTGAAAATTCTGATAAAGTCCTTTATCTTCTGTAATGCAATTAAGCAAAAATGCCAGACATTCCGGATTCATTACAAATCAACTGAAATATTGAAAGCCTTTTTGTTTTAATATTGCTGATTAGGTCTGAGGAAATATTCTAATATTTTAATAGAGGAAACTTGAGTTTCCTTAAGCTGTAAGCCATATTCAGCAATATTAAAACAATAAAAGGCTTGCAATATTTCAGTTGATTTGTAATGAATCCAGAATGTATGACATTTGTTTTTTTTGATTGCATTACAGAAAATAAATAACTATGACAATATTCTCATTTTCTGAGCGAGTCCTGTATATTCGTAATCATTAAACGCATCATGCATGTACTCCTTTCACAATGTCTCAAACAGACAACTTGAAATGCTACAATTTGAATTCAAGCACAAAAGCACATTTGGAACATACAGAAGTCAAGGAATACTTTGTTTAATCTGGAATAAATCAAAACCTGTTGAAAAGAACATTTGAACATTTCATAGATGTACAAACAGGCTTCATCATGGTTTTGATTGGACGCACAGCTCAGGACGACAAAAAAAAAAAAAAAAAAAAAAAAAAAAAAAAAAAAAAGAAGAGGAAGAAGAAGAAGAAGAAGAAGAAGGGCAAGCATGCAGTCGGTGTGAGTTGGTGCACACCCAGTGAGTTCTTGACTGAGCAGAGACAAACATAAGTACAAAAATATATATATATACTCTCCCTGTATGGTTGGTGTTCTGCTCTTTAGCGTAGCATCCGCACCGTTCTTGTTTGGAAACGCTGCAAGAAAAATAAAACAGACTCATGTTAACGTGTTGCCATCCATGTTGACGTGCAATAGTCGCACACTCACCTCAGGCACAATCAAGACATTCATCTTGAACTCCAGGACGTTTGTGTACTACATTTTGTGTTCTTCAACCTGAAACGGGAAGAATAAAAAAAAAAAAAAAAAAAAAAAAAAAAAGGTTCTATTCATGTTGCTCAATATGAGAGTCCTCACTTACAGCATACAAAAAAAAAATAAAAAATAAAAAATAAATAAATAAAAAATAAAAATAAAACTACTCATCTTGTACACATTTGCACTTTTGACGCTGCTGTGGTTCGACTCGACAGACGACTCCTTCCTGCAAAAACAAATCAAATGCTCAAGGCAAGGCAAGTTTATTTGTATAGCACATTTCATACACAAGGCAACTCAATGTGCTTTACACAAGGAAAGACAACACATAAGCATCAACAAACAGTAGTTAACATTCAGTGGAAGAAAAATAAATGAAAATATGTTACAAAATTTACTAAAAAGAACATACAATAACAATCTTAAAACATTATTCAACAAACTTTAAAACATTTAACATATGGAAGTTTAAAATAATAAAACAAAAAACAAAAAACTCTTAATTAAAGCTGTTTAAAAGTCCCTAATCAAAGGTATAAGAAAAAAGCAAAGTTTACACTCGGGGCTGACTTCACTTCTGTTGGTAGCTTATTCCATCTGTGTGCAGCATAATAGCTAAATGCAGCTTCACCATGTTTACTTCAAACTCTGGGTTCCACTAGTTGGCCCAAGTCTGTAGATCTCAGAGCCCTGCTGGGTTTGTACTCAATCAGCATTTCTTGGATATATTCAGGACCCAAACCATTTAGTGATTTATAGACGAGTAGCAGAACTTTAAAATCGATTCTACAGCTGACTGGGAGCCAGTGTAAATCCTTAAGTACTGGAGTAATATGTTCTGATCTTTTTGTTTTGGTCAGAACTCGAGCTGCAGTGTTCTGAATGAGCTGCAATTGTCTCATGTTCTTTTGAGAGAGTCCAGTCAGAAGACCGTTACAGTAATCGAGTCTGCTGGAGATAAAAGCATGGATAAGCTTCTCTTGGTCTGCTTGAAGCATGCAGTCCTTCAGTCTGGATATGTTTTTCAGCTAGTAAAAGGCTGTTTTAGTGATGAATTTAATATGATTGCTGAAGGTCAGGTCTGAGTCTATTAGTACCCCAAGATTTTGAACTTGGTCTTTAGTTTCTAAAGACAGTGACTCAGGCTGTTTTTAAACAGCAATTCTCTTTTCTTTATTGCCGAAAACAATTAGCTCCGTTTTGTTTTCGTTCAGCTGAAGGAAATTTTGGTTCATCCAGTTGTTAATTTGCTCTAGAGAATGACACTACGTTAATAGAACTGCTGTCATTTGGGGACATTGATAAATACAGTTGTGTGTCATCTGCATAACTATGATAGTCAACATCGGCGTTCTCAAACATTTGACCCAAAGGTAACATATACAGACTGAACAACAGGGGTCCAAGCACTGACCCTTGAGGGACCCCACATGTCATGGCCTTTCGATCAGATTCAAAAATTTCCAATAGTCACAAAGTAACTCCTTTCCTCCAAATAGGACCTGAACCATTTAAGGACTGTTCCATTTAACCCCACCCAAGTTTCCAGCCTGTCTAACAGTATATTATGATCAATTGTGTCAAATGCTGCACTGAAGTCCAACAAGACGAGCACCGATACCTTCCCTGCATCATTGCTCAATCTTATATCATTCAGTACTTTAATCAGAGCTGTTTCTGTACTGTGATGAGGTCGGAAACCTGACTGGAATTTATCCAAAAGTATATTTAAGCTCAAGAAATTGCTGAGTTGATTAAAAACCACTTTTTAACTATTTTAGTTACGAAGGGAAGGTTTGCGATTGGTCTGTAATTTGCTAGCAGGGAGACATCCAGTGTTCTCTTTTTTTTAGAATGGGCGTAACGGCGGCTACTTTCAGAGATTTAGGAAGCTCACCTGATTGAAGTGAGCAATTAATTATTTGTTGTAAATCGATCTGAACAGATTTCACAATGGTTTTGAAAAAGCCAGATGGAATTGTGTCAAGACCGCTCGTGGAAGGTTTCAATTGCTGAACCAAGTCTACTACAGTATTTTGATCCACTGAGTCAAATTCTGTCATGGTAATTAAATTATTCCTAGGTGATTTTAAGTGCTGCATCATTTTGTTATTTTGCTGGTTTGTAACAATGTTTGACCTGATGGCTTGTACCTTTTCACTAAAGTAGCAGGCAAATTCATTGCATTTATCTGTTGAGAGGAGTTCTGGCGCTGTTTGATTTGGGGGATTTGCAAGTTTGTCAACCACGGCAAATAGAGTGCGTGTATTGTTGAGGTTCCTACTAATAATTTCAGAAAAGTGTTGTTGTCTAGCTATTACTAACTCTTGGTTAAAATGACAAAGACATTGTCTGTACAGGTCAAAATGAACTTGGAGTTTAGTTTTTCTCCACTTTCGCTCTGCTTTTCTGCATTTAGATTTCAAAGTCATTATGTTGGTAGCACACCTCCAAAGTGTTTTAGTTCGGGATGAAATGGTCTTAGTTTTAATAGGAGCAACAGCATCCAAAACATTTGAGATTTTTGAGGTGAATTCATCCAGAAGTTCATCAACGGTCTCTGCATTTACAGTTGGTGATGCAGCCATTAATTCCATAAACATATTGCTTGTATTCTCATTTATGTACCTTTTTTTAATCGAGACAGTAGTTGTTTGAACTTCTGGGATTGTTTGTAATTCAAAAAACACACAGGAATGATCTGAAATAGCCAGATCTTTCACCTCAACAGATAAAATGTCAACACCTTTAGAGATGACGAGATCAAGAATGTGACCTTGATTGTGTGTTGGACCTTTTACATGTTGTGAGAGACCAAAAGTATCAAGTATATTACAAAATTCTTTGGTATTTTTATCCAAGTTGTTGTCAACATGAATGTTAAAGTCTCCAGTTAAGACCAGATAGTCATAGTCGGTACAAATTACTGACAGCATTTCTTCAAATTCCTCCATGAATATATGTCTTTTTGTTTTGGAGGTGTATAAATTATGACAATGACGATGTTTGGTTCACCTTTTACCAAAAGACTAAGATATTCAAATGAATTCAATCAAATGCATTTGTCAAGGCCGTTAGTCACAAAAACCATCTCAAATGTTTCGGGTTTCTTGAGCCCACAGATGGCCCAACGTTTGTGGCATCCCCCGACCTAAACCCCATCTGAGGAAACATTGAGGGGGAAAAGGGATGAGATGGATCGACCAATCACCTGTAGGAGAAGGCGTACAACTCAGTAGGGTGGTGAGTACGACTGCTCTGCCATTTGCTGAAAACCAATCGGAAAATTATTTTACAACTTTTTCCCTCAACACTACACCTTTGTGTACTTTTTTTTTTTTTTTTTTTTAACCTGGCTTTTTGGTACATCCAACTCTTTGTCCAATATGCACACTGCAAAAAGAAAATTTCAATTGCATGCAGGTCACTTCAGTTTGTTCATGTATTCATGACCTTGGTCCAGGGCCACTTGTTCCATCTGGTGTTGAGACAACCCTGAAACACAGACAAAAAATGTGTTTTATCAATATGATGGACTTCTCCCTCAAATCCTACCTACACTGTGCACCCATCCCAACTTTCAAGTTGCCATCAAAAAGCTGCTCTGGATCCAGACAAGCCAAACAACTACAAACCATCTCCAGCAAGATCTTGCAAACACCAGCATGGACCAACCATCAGTTCACTTTCCATACCTGCCCTGATTGCAACCAGACCTTTCCAACAAAAACAACAAAGCTCCATATTCTGCCCCCTACTGGTCACAATTCAGATGCACCCCCAGACAGTGTCCAACAAACAAACTGTCGTGTCAAGTCAAGTCATCTTTGTTGTGCCACTTGGTTCCTAAATTGATGGGGTAAGCAAACAAATCAGTTGTGTGCCAACTTACCTAAGGTATATACCACAAACCTTTCCTTGAACGCTGTTCCTGTTCCTCTGGTGGTAAAACACCCGCAACACGCACAAAACCACTGAAAAACAATGACAGTCACCATCAAATCAAACTAGTGTGCTTGCCTTAGTGTAAAAATGTGGTCGAGCTGGTCGCCATCTTGCTGCGAGGCCATTTAGTGCACCTTGCTGACGCCATTCCCAATGGACACACCTGGCTCCAATGATCTCGACCCCTGAAAACCAAAATGTTCGAAAATAAAACCAAACTGAAGCCCTAACTATAGATGTTACGCTCGAGCCTTCCTGCTCGAATCTGATTCGAGCAAGTGAAGCGGAGGCGTGTCGAAGCAGTGGTCCGACAACTGCTTCGGACATGCCGAAAATCACGTGACCACTGCAAACGAGGCCTCGGACGCCACAAACGTGTGAGCGACTTCACGCTATTTCACGGGAAAGATGAACTCGGTGTTTGACAAACCTGCCTGCAGTAATTAAAGCCCCAATAACTTGATACAAAAAATAGGAAATGTAATGATCATTCGGCTCAAATATTTCTCCATTCTAGAATTATGGAAATACGTGTCCCATATAATAATAATAATAATAATAATAATAATAATAATATATTAAAAAAAAAAAAAAAACAATATCCCTGTTCACAAGCACCGCACTTATACATTATATTCTGTCGAGTAAATTTGACTCTATTTACAGTGCGACCAAATAGACAATTTCAGAGTAATATTTGCACTTGGAAGAACGCAAAATAAATAATAATAATAATAATAATAGTAAAAATTCGAATTCACGACCTTCAGTTTGAGAGACAGCTGCTCGACATGATCGGCCACAGAACTCCTGACGTCAGTGATGTGTCTGGTCAGTCGAAATCTTCCTGCAAACTGCAGTCAAAGCTGAAGCTGCAGATCGCGAGGCGAGGTTGTTCTTCAACCCATGAGAGATAGGCGTTTATCATTTGTGTTTTTTTTCCAATTCTTTATTTTATTCTCTTCCAAGTGTAAATAAATAATAGCCTACTCTAAAAATACTGTTACGAACACCTTAGACAAAAACAATACACAAACTTGAAAGTTCAACTTTACTTGTGTAAATAACACTTTAAAAAGGACACAATCCCACAGTTTAAAAAAGATAGACATCTACTGAAACTTACTTGAACTTATGAAATGCCGAGGTTCATACATGATCGCAAGTAATGAAGCTTTGTAAACAGTGATTCTAAAAATTCCATGTGCACAAGTTTGACCAGCAGATGGAGCTCTTGCAGTGTGTCAAATGCCTCGAAGCAGTGCTTCGTTTTAGCGTAGCCAGGCGCAATTGTCTCGAAAGTGGTTCATTGTTTCGGAAAGCCTCGGTTTATCCATCCCTAGCCCTAACAGCACATTTAATCACAAGTCGCACAAATTAAGTCTCTGGCGATAAAGCGAACTGACCTCTGTCAGCGTCCATTTGCACTCTGGCCTGCAAACATTTCCCGCCAACGCGTAACCCGGAAATTAAGCCCTCGGAATACCCCTGCAGCTTCCGGTGGGGCTATTCGCCACCTTGTGGCAGGAAAAAAAAAGCCCGCACAAAAACAGTAAATTAGACAAAACATCACATTCACAGAAACAAAACAAACCTCAAATTCGATGAGGGAATGCAGCAAGTGACAAAAAAAAAAAAGGCTGAAGGTCGCCATTTGTCGCCACACGTTCACTGCACGCGATGAATATTCTCGTGAACACCTGTCACCTAATGAGCTACAGCACAGATGTTTGCACACTAGTGCCACCGGTTTACCGGTCATGATGACTGTAGGAAACTATTGGCATTCAAAGGGAATCACATGAACAAATGGCGTTGATAGCACAGTATCATTTGTCTATATAAAAAAAAATGTAATAAATTTTTATTATTTTGTATTTTATTTGTTTTTCTTTCATTAACCAGATTAGATTGTCTTCAGGTGCCACGCTGTCGCCATCTCCTGGTCAGTATGAGAAATGCTGTCAGGAAAACAAAATATCAAAAACAAAATATCACATTCCTTGTAGAAGCCATGCGTTCTGGCCTTTTTTTTTTTTTTTTTTTAATGTTATTTAACAAATTCAGACAATACGTTCATTCAATCTAGTACTCTGACAAAATTCTTCGTGGAGATTTGCACTAATTTTAATGTATTTATATAATTTCTTAAGCCCGTAGTATGTTATAGAATAACATTTTTCTGTTCCTTGTTCCTTGCGCGAAACATTTTCTTCGTCCTGGTGGAACGTAAAAAAAATAAAAAAAATAAAAAACCGAGTCCACCCGGAGTCGGACACTCCATCCTGCTATTTGTCGCATTGGCGAGTGCTCACCAGCCAGGGTATGCAAGTTCATCTCAGTTTATTAATAGTCATAAGTAATGTCACACAAGTTCACAAAAGTGTTTTTAAGACAAGTCTGGCTCAGTTTGGTGTGTGTTTTGTTTGTGTGTGTATCGTACAAACTTTCTACACAGTGCAGTTATAAATAGATGAGCACAAAGAAGGGAAAATGAGAATATTGCAACAGGAAAAATAGAATTCTTATGAAAACAGAGAGGATTTTTTTTAGCACCATCTATCCCCTCGTCAGATTATAGAATAAAATCAAGTTTCATCAAAGTTTTCCCCCTAAAAAATGAATTTTCACACAAATTCTACGTGAGCAGTGTGTCTTTAGTCTACAGGAAAATGTGGGCTTACATCATTTCATGTACATCAAAAAACTGCATCATCATCATCATCATAAAGGACAGCATGTTAAATGAGGGAAAGCCCTGTTTTGTTTTTAATGGAAAAAATAAGGTGGGAAATGTTGCCATCCAATAAATAGAGGGAATGTTTTTTTTTCTTCTTAAATTAAATGTACAATTTCCCCTCTCCAAGAGGCCACACAACAAGCAGGCGAGCACCAACCAAAAGAAACAAAACAACTTTGAATATTCATCATTTCCAGGAGCAATAAATGTATATTTAAAAAAAACAAACGAACAAAAAACACACACAAAGATAAATTGAACCCCCAGCCCTAAAAAAAAATATCAAAACCCGTATGTCTTGAAGCATTCCAAACAATTGTACATTTCAAACTTCTTAATGCTTTAGAAAAAAAACAACTTCCATACTCTCTCTTATTCGTATTTTTTTCCATTTTCTAAATACAAGTGACAAGGCCAATGTGGTATATATAATCTAGGCGAAACTAGTTTCCAAAAAAAAAAAGAATAAATTATTTTCATTTCAAAACCAAAGAGCATGTACAAAATGTATTCAGTATCCAAGACAACAAAAAAAGAACAAAAGTTGTTTTTGACAAAAGCACCATCTGAGAGGTGTAAACTGCTGCGTCGTCATCTGTAAACAGTTCAAAAGTTGAGTAAACAAACCCTTCAAGAATCAACATTGAAAGTCTTCTTTTGCTTTTTGTCCCGACTCGCAGGAGTTTTGGTTGTGGCTTGGGGAGACGTGGGAAAGGGGGAGTCCTGTCACCGTGACGACGACGACAACGACGACAAGGAAGAGGTGGAGGTGGAGGAGGAGCAGGACGCGGAGGAGAAGGCCTGGAAGAGAGGAATGATGAGAGGAGGGAAGGGGAAAAAAAAAAAAAAGGGACAAGTGACTTGGTCGCAAGTCGTCGTACCAGACTGAAGGAATCGTACGTGCCGGTCAGCTCCTCCATGGAGTATTGCTCCAGCACCACCACGTTGTTGAGGTTGGGGGTGCGCTCGCGCGCGCAGTCTTCGCAGTGCACCACGTACGTCTTCCTGCTGCTGCTCTCGCTCGTCACAAACAACAAATTGAACACTTCCACCTACAAGCCAAAAAAGGTCAAACGGTAAACCCGACATCCATTACAGGTTCCCGGCCCGACTAGTTCGTGTTTTTGTTTTTTAACAGATGAAAATAACTTTTTCCATGTTTATGTTGTGTGTAATTCCACTGGCGACCACTTGATGGCGGCACACTTACATATGAAAGATTTTTTTTTTTTTTTTTTCAAAATTTCAAATACAGTACAAATCAAATAGATACAATCGCATTTCAATCAATTTCAACATGCACATAAAGAGTACAAACAAACAAACGAGCAAACAATAGAGCATAGGGCATTTCCATTTCAAATAAAAGACAAAAAAGGGCAATGAAAAAAAAAATCACAAGTAGTTTTTTCAATAAATTACGCCATCTTGCTGTATTTATGGTATAAATGAGTAGCAGCGAATTACTGTAAGATTTCAGTTTCTTTTTCCAATGAGCAATATTTGCCTACAGAAACGACATTTGTGTGTATATAGTGTTTACCTAGTAAAATTATAATGATTATGCAAAAGTCAAAAATTATTATAAATATATATATATATATATATATATATATATATATATATATATTGTGATGGTAAGATTAGCAATCTGTGTTGAAAGTCAAGCCAAATTTTTTTGAAAACTCGCATACAAAGAAAAGATGATCCAATTCTTCATTTCCATTTCACAAAAAAACACAATTTCCCACATTCATCTTAAATTTCTTCTTCAAAAGTTCTTTTGTTGGGTAAATATTGTTCATCATTTTATTTAAATTCAAGTTCCTTTGTTTTTGCTGGGATGGGAAATTTCAAATATTGACATTGAATCGCTTTTCTATCTTCTAATTTCAAGTTATTAAGAATATAGTCATGTTTTATTGAAGTAAATAAACAATTATACGTTCATATGAAAGAACAAAAGAGGAAGTGCAGCCGAGTTTTTGTTGACAATGACTGCACGTTGTTGTCTGCTGGAAATCCTGCTTTATATTTTGTAATGTACACCTCTGGGTATGATTATAGATATATAGTTATATTGTGAGATGACGATTATTTGGAAAAGACAGGATTTGTTTTGTGTAAGCATATTGCTCTCTCAATCCAGTATGTGTCAAAATGTGTTTGTACTATTTTCAAAGTGTGTTTACAGATCTTGTCTAGAGAGTATTCGAATAGTTGATCCTTATATTGTGAATTTCATTTGTGGCGACGATTGTCCGGAACGATTGAAGGCGACCACATTTAATGCACGAACCTTTAGAATGATTTGAAATGTGATTTGAAGTCCATTTATTTTGATATGAACCGTCGGAATAAGAACGTTTGAAAGTGTGTCACACAGAAGTGACGTCATCGAGCAGCAGCTAACAGAAAAGCACCAAAAGATGATGTCGCTCCTATGGTGTTTTTTTTTTTTTTTTTTTAAATATTGTGCACAAGTAATACACATTTAAGAAAGAAGAAAAAAAAAAGTAAAACTAATCCTAAATAAATAACTAAAACTAATAAAAACTAACAGAGCCACCCTGAAAACTAATTAAAACTAAATTTAAAAATACAAAACGAAATGAAAAAACTATCTCAAATGAAAATTCCAAAAGTATAATAACCCTGGTAACTTGCAGCGATGGCCCCCAGAGGGCGCAAGTACCACATCAGTGACTTTTGAAGAAGGTTCTTTTTCAGTCCGCAACTTGAAGCAAATCAAGCATGTACTCACGTCGCACTCGTTGCAGTAGTACGCGGGCTCGTCCTTGACTCGGCCCTGGTACGAGATCTTCTTGCCTTGGGCCACCAGTTGGTCGCGCAGGATTTGGATGCGCTTCATGGACTGTAGAAGGCAGTGTCTGCAAAGGAACGTCAACAGACATATATGATATTACCACCATTCCCAAAATGTATTTATTCTCTTTGCAGATGACACCACTTTTAATTTATGTCAGGACAATTATATATTATGTACTGCAAGTCACAGAGTGAAGTGGTTTCATGCCAACAGTGTGTCTATAAACTTTAGTACAAGCAGATTTATGATTTTTAGCTACAGAAATATTGATGTTGTAGCAACACTGACTGTGCAAGGTATAGAAATAGAAAGGATTACTGAAATACACTTTTGAGGTATTATTATTGATAAACACTTAACTTGGAAATGACATACAGAATATGTCAACTCTAAGGTAACACAAAGTATATCAGTTGTACACAAGACTAAAGAATCATTCAACAAGAAAGCTTTGTTATTGTTATGTAATTCATTGATTGTTCCATACCTGACTTATTACATTAAAGTGTTTGAGTGCGCCTGCAAAACCTACACCGAACCCATCTTTCTTTTACAGAAACATGCTATTTTTCTTGTTTTCGGATGCGGATACAGAGACCACACTAATCTATTATTGATACAACTCAAAACTTTCAAATTCAATGAATTAATGGAGTTTAACCGTCTTAAAATAATGTTTAAAGCCCATCATGAAATTTTACCAGTTAACTCATTCAAACCCAAAAACGTGTACACGTTTTGTAATACTTTACTCGCAAAAAGACATTTACGTTTTTTTTGTATTTTTTTTTTTTAATTCAAGAGCATACAGAAGGCTTTGATGCAGCTTCTGACATGAAGAGGTGGCTTAAAGCAATGCTAGTTATTTAATAAAACGGCTAGCAGGCGGCAGCCTGAGATAAGAGATCAGCCAGGGCCATGTTGCAACAAGCTCTTTTTGTCACTGTTTTCACCAGGAATGTCAATAATGATGAAACTGAACTATATTCTAACACTAATTGCTGCAAAACGGAAACAGATACAAATATACTTTTTTTTCATGATGAAAGAAGAGACTCTAATCTTTCTTTTGGTAGGTTCCATGTTTTGATAGCAATAGAACACAATATTCCGTGGGCCTTGCAAAATCAGTCCAAATCCAGTAAAAGAGCTTTGAGCAAATGGGGGTTGTTTTAATGAAAATGGCTGGGAGTGAATGAGTTAATATACAAATTAAATAAAATTTAAAAAAAGGGGGGGGGGGGGTGAGTATTAATTAAGAGGAACATATATTACAGTTTTTTTCATGGAATGACATCAAATTGAATTGAATTGAACGTCAAGAGACAAAGTCCAGCACGAGAGATCTAGCAAAACTAAAAGCAACACTCGCAACTGCATGGAGATGATTTTTGATTTATTGATTGATTGATTTCTAAAAATGGGAAAGTACTCACCTGATCATCTTGTAGGTGTCCGGGTCGGTGATCTTAAGCGTGCGGGCCACGTTCCACGACACGTGAATCATGGGTACGATGGACTTGACCTTCTTGACTTCGTTCCACTCAAACCTCTCCAGGGCCAGCTGGTACTGGTAAGCTGCACGCGGACCGCACAAACAAGCGCACCATCAATAAGCACATGTGGATTTCTCCGCCATTCACCCTTTTTTTTCCCCCCCCCTCTTGTTACCGTTGAGGGGTCCCACGTTCCAGGCGATGTTGTTGCACCAGCCCACAGCCTGGACCCAGTGGACCGTGCCGGCGTTGATCCACACCAAGTCCCCCGGCCTCTGGATGAAACGGTACACGGGGATGTTGGCCTTGTAGAGGTCCTCCAACACGGGCCACCAGGAGCCTGTCAGGTAGTCCACCCCATGCCTGCATGAGTCAAAAAAAAGATAAACCAAAATGTTGGACCGTCACACTATGTTGGTCGTAGTGCAGGGGTCAGCGACCTTTCCTGTCATAAAGAGCCATTTGAGGCCAACTAAATAACCACAAATTAAAACTGTGTGCGAGTGTTAGTCTAATGTACTGAGGGCCCAAGAGATAATTAAAACTGCACCATCCAAAACGTAGAGATTCATTTTCTTCTACCTTTCATCTTGCATTTTTGGATATTTTTTTTGTGGTCATTTTTCATACTTTTTTTTTTTTTTTTTTTTACATTTTCTGCCCTTTTTGTTATAAATTTTCTGACATTTTGGCAATTTTGTGGACATTTTATGCATTTTATGCTTTTCCTCTTCCCAATTGGGCATTTTATGGTCACTTTTTGGGACATTTTTATGTATTTTTTCATCTACCTTTGTCTCTCTTTTTCTGATAACTTAAAAATGTGGACTCCAACCTATTTTTTGTTTAATATTTAATTAGGGCCCGAGCAGCGACCGTAAAGGCAAAAAAATATAAATTTCTACTTTTGTTGTTGTGTTTTTTTTTTTGGTTTTTTTTGCGTCATCTTGTCAGGTACTCACTTCTCACAGAAGTCATTGATGGCCTGCCAGTTGTTCTCATGCACGGAGAACCATTCGCAGTCTCCGGGGCCGATGTTGATGTTGACCGAGCAAAAGTTGTTGTTCTCCTGGTGGCCTGCGGCACAGGACGACAAACATAAGGCGCGCTCCGTTGACTGGGGGGGGGAGGAGCTACGGCGGCTTACCTGGCGTTCGGCTCCCCGGAACCTTCATGTAGAGCTGGACGGTGTTCATGCCCAGGATGGTGTGTCCCACGTGGCTCAGCATGTTCCCGCTGGACGCCACGCGCATGAACGCCGGCAGCTTCTGGAGTTCTTGCAATTGCGCTTTCCATCTGAAAGACACACGTTGGCGGCGGTGTTGTCATTGTCACGGTCGGTCGGAACACAGCGACAGCGGCACTTTTTACCTCTTGGGATCCGACAGGTCGATATTGGTGCCAAATTTAATGATCTTGCCCACTGACTTCTGCTCGCCGCTGTGGACACAATTCAGAATTGAGTGGAAACAAGCAAGGTTATTTGAGTTCACTACAACCAACAAAAAAAACTCAAACTAAAATTCAAAAAACAACATCGGTAATGAAATAATAATAATAATAAAAAAAAAAGCTTTTTAAAAAATTAAAATAAACTGCATTTTATGTTTACTAAAACTAACTATAATGACAGCAAAAATGTTTTCGTATTTGGTAATTAATTTAATGGATGAGCATTTGGGGATGATTTTAAAATGTGATTTGAAGTCGATTTATTTTGACATGAACCGGATTAAGGATGTTTGGAAGTGTGTCACACAGAAGTGACATCATCTGGCAGCAGCCAATAGAAAAACACCTTCAGATGACTCCCATGGCGATTTTCTAAATATTGCACACAAGTTATACACATTTAAAAAAAAAAAAAAAAAAAAACTAAAACTAATCAAAACTAACAGAACCACCCTAAAAACTAATTTAAAAAAAATAAAAAAAACTAGAGCTGCGAGCAGCTATAAAGGGCCCTCGCAGCCCGGGCCACGTTGGGGTCCTTGCACGTTGGGGTACTTGCACGTTGGGGTACTGGCACGTTGGGGTACTGGCATATTGGAAGCAAAATTTCTTTGAAAATGGCATAATAAACGTTTACATGTCGAATATTTTTTTGCCAGTGTGTGTGTCAAGCTCAACGGGTTTTGGTGATTGTTAAGACCTGCAAAAATCAGCGTCCTTTTTTATTTTTAGGCAATGAGTTGCCCTGATTGGTATTTTTTTGTAAAAGTGTATATACACATCATCGCTCGTTGTACTCATTGCACAATGTTACTTTTATTGTCCAAAGGGGCAATCAAAAATGAATAAAACAAAATGGAAACGTACATACGTTTGGATCGGTGTGAAGCCAGTGAACAATTTGAGTGGTGGAAACTAAAAGAATATTCATAAATGACTTAGTTATCACACTTAGAATGAGTGTACATTTTTTGTACAAAATACGGTATGTGGGGTATTTTTTATTTTTTTTTATATAAGCCTCAAGGGCTAGGTGGCGCTGTATTTATAACTGAATGTTGTCATAGAGATACCTTCAGGCCTTGATTATAAGCATACATGTCAAGTGTGGGATTTTTTTTGGAGCATGTACCGTGGAGTTATTAAGCATATCCTTCATTCACGATATTGCTTTTAATGTCCATAGAGGCTATCAAAAAAAAATAAAAAAAAATATATGTTTGGATAAGTCTGATGCCAGTGAACATTTTGAGTGGTGGAAACTAAAAAAATATTCATAAATGACTTAGTTATCACACTTAGAATGAGTGTACATTTTTTGTACAAAATACCATATGTGGGGTATTTTTTTTTCATGCCTCAAGGGCTAGGTGGCGCTGCATATATAACTGAATGTTGTCATAGAGATAACTTCAGGCCTTGACGATAAACATACATGTCAAGTTTGGGATTTTTTGGAGCATGTACCGGGGAGTTATCAAGCATATCCTTTTTCATTGTGAAACACAAATTTTGATGCCCCGCCCTCATCATATAGTATTTCGAAAAGTCAAAATTTTTCCCCCTGTCGTTGGCTCAGGTCTTGACATGGTCCAGGCCAAGTCTTAACTCAGTCGGATGAAACGTGTAGGAGAAGTGGGCAAAAGTCTGCCCCCTGTGAATGTGCAAAAATCGTCAAAAATGGGACATTCAAAAATTCGTAGCTCACTTCCTGTTCATTTTAGCATATGGGTCCAAGAGACTTTTTTTGTAGGTCTTGGGCTCCCTCATACACCTAAAAATATTCGGCGTTCTTGCTTAAACGTACAACCGGGGCTGCTTCGTTAAAAATTTCGAGGGGGCGCTATTGAGTCATTTTTGTAAAAATAGCACAATCAACAATAAAATATTGCTCATTTTACCAGGCCAGATGTGTGTGCCAAGTTTCAGGAGTTTCTGTGCATGTTTAGACCCTCAAAACTGGCGTTGTTTTCTTGGCGAACAGCGCTTAGCCACGCCTACAGCAATTCGCGAAAACTCACAAACTTCGTGTTGTGACATCATGAAGGCCGAAACCCTCCTCTGAGCAAATATGAGGTATGTCCAGTTAACGTGTTTGGAGAAAAACGTAGAAGAAAATTCGTAAGAAAAAAAATTGCCACTAGGTGGCGCTATCAGTTAGATGAAATGTAAGTTAGTAGATGTCTTTAGAGCTGGACTCTCATCAAATGTGTGAAATTTTGAGAAGATAGGATCATCTCGGTCAAGTTAATGCAGCTTTTATTTTCACGAAAAATCTTCAGATTTTGCGTCACCGTAGCGGCCACGCCCTTTGACGAAAAGTTACAATATTCGGTGTGGGGCATGATCAACATCTTAAGGCTTTTCTGACCAATTTTCAAATGGATCCCTTCAACAAGCTCAGCACAGTAGCTAAAAACGTAAAGTATGACATTTATTGTAACCACTAGGTGGCGCTATATGTATAACTGAATTTTGTCATATAGATGTTTTCAGGCTGTGACTATTACGTTGCCTGAGAAGTTTGAGATTTTTTGGAGCTTGAACATGGGAGTTATTAAGCATTTGCTCTTTCTGGACAAATGAAATTTTAAAGGCAATATTTGATGCTCCGCCCCCGTCGTATAGTATTTCGAAAAGGCAAGATGTTTTGCCCAGCTGTTCTCTTAGGTCTTGAGATGATAAATGCCAAGTTTGAAGTCAATTGGATGAAAAATGTTTGCAAAGGGGGAAAAAGCATGACCACAGTGAATGTGCCAAAATAGGCCAAAATTGGACATTAAAAAATTCATAGCTCACTTCCTGTACATTTTAGCTACATGGTCCCAATAGACTTTTTTGTGCGTCTCGGGGTGCTACACGTGCCTGCCAATTTTCGTTGCTCTAGATCAAACGTGTCGGCCTTGGTTTTTATTTTTCTACGCTAGGGGGCGCTATAGAGTCGCGTTGTTATAACGACTTCATAATATCAAATTTTTCGCCGGACCTGAGGAGTGTGCAAAGTTTGGTGAGTTTTCGTGAATATTTAGGTACCCAAAATCGCGATTGTTTGCGGAGAATAAAGAAGAAGAATAATAATAATAACTAGAGCTGCGAGCAGCTATAAAGGGCCCTCGCAACCCGGGCCACGTTGGGGTACTTGCACGTCGGGGTACTGGCACGTTGGGGTACTGTCAAATAGGACAAGGACCATCTAAAATGTTTTTGACAAGCCTTGTGTGTGCAAAGTTTAATCAAAACGCAAAATATGGTGTGCAATTCCCAAAATAAATTCAAAATGGCGGACTTCCTTTTAGGTTTAGCATACGGCTACAGAATACTTTTTGTAGGTCTTAAGCTAATAGGTATGCCTCCCAGTTTTCAGAAATCTAGGTCAAGTCATCTTTAGTTGTGTATCGCTTGAATCATGCAATTGGAAATGCTCCATAAAAATGCATAGAGGGCGCTATTGAGCACAACGTTGGGTTACTTGCACGTCAGGGTACTGGCACGTTGGGGTACTGTTACATGGAACAAGGACCATTTAAAATGTTAGTTTTTTCCATGCCTTGTCTGTGCAAAGTTTAATGAAAAAGGCCAAAAATGATGTATAATTCCCAAAATAAAATCAAAATAGCGGACTTCCTCTTTGGTTTGGCAAATGGCTACATAAAACTTTTTTGTAGGTCTAGCATAATCATACAATCGGAAATGCTTCATAAAAATGTCTAGAGGGTGCTATTTATTGCAAATTGCACAATAAATCTCTGAAAATTCATGTTCATGACAAGTCTGATGTGTTTGCAAAGTTTCATGAGTTTTCATGTGTATATAAAAAAAAAAAAAAGCAGCACTTGACAAACAATGCAATGCTATGGCAACAGCGTGTTACAAAATAAAAAACTTTCGATTACTTTGCATCTTAAACATCTTAAGATGAAACACACCAAGTTTGAAGACAGTCGGATAAATTTTGTAGGAGGGGTTCGTTAAAATATGACCCCTGAAAAAGGCCACAAAAAATGGCAACAAATCCCATCATAAATCAAAATGGCAGACTTCCTGTTTGGTTTAGCACATGGTTCCAAGAGACTTTTTTGTACATCATGGGCTCTTATGTATGCCTGCAAATTATCATAGCGCTAGGTGAAACGTACAACCAGGAATGCTTCGTTAAAGAGGAGTTTTTTTTAGCTCAAAATGTGATGCCCGGCCCCTGGGGGACTTCCTGTTGGGTTTAGCACATGGCACCAAGAGACTTTTTTGTACATCCTGGGCTGTTATATATGTCTACAATTTTTCGTCGCTCTAGCTGCTTCGTACAACTGGGAATGCTTCACTAACTCATTCAATCCCAAAAACGTATAAATACGTTTTTAATACTTGTCCTGCACTCCCAAAAACATATAACTGTTTTTATGCTAAAGCATACAAAAGGCTTTGATGCAGTTTCTGACCTGAAGAGGTCACTTAAAGCAATGATAATTATTACAAAAAACACCCAGCAGGTGGCAGTAGAGTATAAGAGATAAGCCAGGGACACGTTGCTACATGCTCTTTTTGTCAGTATTTTCAAAAGATTTGTGAATAATGATGAAACTTGGCTACATTCTGATGCTAATTGCTGCAAAATGGAAACATATAAATACACTTTTTTTTTCCTGATGAAAGAAGAGACTCATCTTTCTTTTGGTAGGTTTCAGGTTTTTAGTTTTTATTAATTTTTTTTATAGCAATAGAACACAATATTCTTTGAGCCTTGCAAAATCAGTCGAAATCCGGTAAAACACTGGGAGCGAAGGATGTTGCTTCAGTCAAAATGGCTGGGAGTGAATGAGTTAAGAAGGATTTTTTTCCTTTGCAAAAAGTGCATGCCACGACAACAGCGTGCGACGAAATAAAGAGCTTTCAATAACTTTTCATCCTCAACATCTTAAGATGAGTCACACCAAGTTTGAAGATGATCGGATAAACTCTGTTGGAGGAGTTCGTTAAAATATGACCCCTATGAAATGGCCCAAAAAATGGCAACACATTCCAAAGTAAATCAAAATGGCGGACGTCCTGTTAGGTTTAGCATATGGTTCAAAAAGAGTTTTTGTACCTCGAGGGCTGTTATATACCTCTACAAATTTTGGTAACTCTAGGTGAAACGTATGCTTTGTTAAAGAGGAGTTTTTTAGCTCAAAATGTGATGCCCGGCCCCTGGGGGACTTCCTGTTGGGTTTAGCACAGGGCACCAAGAGACTTTTTTGTACATCTTGGGCTGTTACATATGTCAACAAATTTTCGTAGCTCTCGCTGCTTCGTACAAATGGGAATGCTTCTTTAAGGATATTTTTTTTCCTTTGCAAACAGTGCATGCCATGACAACAGCGTGCGACGAAATACAAAGCTTTCAATAACTTTTCATCTTCAACATCTTAAGATGAATCACACCAAGTTTGAAGATGATCGGATAAACACTGTAGGAGGAGTTCGTTAAAATAAGACCCCAATGAAATGGCCAAAAAAATGGCAACACGTTCCAAAATAAATCAAAATGGCGGACTTCCTGTGAGGTTTAGCATATGGTTCAAAAAGAGTTTTTTGTAGGTCATAGCCTGTTACATATGTGTACCAATTTTCGTAGCTCTAGATTAAACGTACAACCGGCAATGCTTCGTGAAGTAAGAATTTTTAAACTCTAAATTTGATGCGTCACCGCCGTCATATAGTATATCAAAAACTTTAGATTTTTTACAATGATGTTGTCGCAGGTGTTGAGATGGTCCATCCCAAGTTTGAAGTCAATCGGGTTAACCATGTAGGAGAAGCGGGCAAAAGTATGACCCCTGTAAATGTGCAAAACTGGGCCAAAATTGGACATTCAGATGATCATACCTCACTTTCTGTCTATTTTAGGGTACACACATCAAAGAGGTTTTTGTTCATCTGGATGTGCTACGGGTGCCACACAATTTTCGTCGCCATAGGACAATCGTAGCGGGACAGGGATCCGTTTAACCTATGTAGGTGGCGCTATGGAGCCATTTTTCTGTTATCATGTATGGCGACTTTAAAATATCAAATTTTTCGCCAGGCCTGATGTGCGTGTAAAGTTTGGTGAGTTTTCGTTCACGTTTAGCGTCTCAAAAATGTGATTGTTTGCGGAGAATAATAATAATAATAATAATAATAATAATAACTAGAGCTGCGAGCAGCTATAAAGGGCCCTCGCAACCCGGGCCACGTTGGGGTATATGCAAGTCGGGGGACTTGCACGTTGGGGTACTGTTAAATAGACAAGGACCATGGAAAATAGAAATGCATTTGCCGTGCCTTGTGTGTAAAAAGGTGCAGTAAAAGGCCAAAAATGATGCACAATTCCCAAAATAAATTCAAAAGTGTGGACTTTCTGATGTGTGTGCAAAGTTTCATGAAAAGTCGCTCGTTTGATATTCAAAACCAGCATCTGTTCATTTGAAAACATTGCATGGCACAGAGATGGTGTGTGATCAAATAAAAAGCTTTTTGATGACTCTTAATGTGGTGTCGCTGTGCAACACATATGTATTCATGACATAGTGAAGTATTGTGACAGTTTTGTAGGGTCCAGCAAACAGTAAATGTGTGACAGTTATTCAAGAAAAAATGTAGCTTTGAAGCAGGCTAACCAATGACATCATCTAAAGGGGAAAAAAGCACATGAGCAAGCATAGGTATAAGTAGAGGAGAAAAAGAGATGAAAGAAGTGCGAGAGATGGAACAGGAGAGGAATGCAGCTGTTTATGTATAGCTGTTGTAACAGGACAGATTAAATAACACTTTAACCTGGGGTTAACAGCGCCCTAGGACAGATAAACTCTTTAGTGTAAAAGTTTTCTGGGACAGATGAATCCCTTGGGGTCAAAGAGTTTGGGTTAGCACATAGTCTGTCTTAGGATAATGTAACCTCCATGGATGAATTAGTCCTAGGACGCTTTGACCTGCGGGCTAAAACTTCAGGGGGGTTAACCTGTCCTGTTATATTGTGATCATCGTCTTCGTGCATGTCCTCAGTGGCTTCTTCTGTCTCTGTGGCAGCATTTGATACATCTGTAGAACAAAAAAGAATGAAGAATCATGTTAGATCTGTGAAGTTTGGTTGTCTTAGGTGTAGTTTACAGAACAGTCGTGTGCATATTTTTAGCATGGTAGTGTCTTAATACAAATGCATATTATGTAATGCACTGTATATGGATATTACAGACGTAATATTTGACGGTGATCTTATATTCATAGTTTTTGCCCGTTAATAAATAATATAGCTAGTAAGTAATAAGACACGCAAAAATGGTATAGTTGAATCATCTGGGTCAAAAAGCAATGTTTTAGGATTGTGTGATGAAATGATGAATAAAAGTAAGGATACGACAGGTACATAAATGGTTATGTAAGTGTAACGTGTTGGTGCAAAACGTTGTGGTCGTGTTGCATGTTACTCAATGGCTGTGTGTGTCAAAACGAGTTTATTTGAAAGAATATACAAATATATACACACGGACATATATATTTATACAGTATAACAGTACCGCATGTATTGGTTTTAAGGAAAGAGTTGAAAAGCAGTGTTCAGAAAAAAGCATAAGACGCACAAAGTACCATTTCACTACATGTAATAAGTTGTCAAGTAGACATGTGAATTAAGTGGTTAAGATAGTGGCTACTGTGCAAGTAAGCTTCAATTGTCTCTAAAAGGTTAGCATATGTGTTCTACATGATATCAATGGCTAGACGTGCTCGTGGAGAAACATTACAAACAGAAAAACACACTAAAGGTGCCTTTAACAAACCTGTTAATAAATGAGAACTTAATACATATATGTATGGCATACTGTATATGATTGAGAAAGTTGTCCTGTTTAGTTTATGTATTGTATACTTACGGAAAAAAGTTGGCAATCTTTGCGTATGGAGATGATTAGAGGGTCTTTATCAAAAGAGAATTTGCTTGGTGATTTGTTCATGTTCTGTAGAAAAGCAAAGGAGTAGAAATAAATACAGTATCATACTTCATAAACATACAAGAAATTTGTAGCTGTATTAACCATTGTTGGTATTTGAAGTGATAATTTAGGAATAGAAGTGTAGTGATTGCAGAATTTATAGAGTGCTTACCTTGTATGACTTTGTAGATGGAAATGTCTTTTGTTGAAAGAGCTCTTTGTTGTCTACTATATATGCAAGGACAAGCATAAGTAGGTGTGGTTATGAAGTACTTGACCATTGAAATAAAGCAGTGGTATCAAATGTATGGACCGTGGTTTGGCTCAGGCCTGCAAAGGGGTTTAATGTGGCACAAGAGATAATCTTGTAAGGTACAAAAAATAATAATAATATAATAGGTATGCCTCTGAGTTTTCACAAATCTAGGTCAAGTCAAGTCATCTTTAGTTATTTCGCGCTTGAATCATCCAATCGGAAATGCTCCATAAAAAATGTATAGAGGGTGCGATTTATTGCAAATTGCACAAGAAATCTCTAAAAATTCATGTTAATGACAAGTCTGATGTGTGTGCAAAGTTTCACGAGTTTTCACACATGTATAGATAAAAAAAAAACAAAGCAGCACTTTACTTGGCAACCAATGCATCGCTATAGCAGCAGCGTGCGACAAAATAAAAAACTTTCGATAAATTTGCATCTTAAACATCTTAAGATGAAACACACCAAGTTTGAACACGGTCGGATGAATTTTGTAGGAGGAGTTAAAATATGACCCCTAAAAAAGGCCACAAAAAAAGGCTACAAATCCCATCATAAATCAAAATGGCGGACTTCCTGTTTGGTTTAGCACATGGTTCCAAGAGACTTTTTTGTACATCGTGGGCTCTTATGTATGCCTCTAAATTATCATAGCGCTAGGTGAAACGTACAACCGGGAATGCTTCGTTAAAGAGGAGTTTTTTAGCTCAAAATGTGATGCCCGGCCCCTACGGGACTTCCTGTTGGGTTTAGCACATGGCACCAGGAGCCTTTTTTGTACATTGTGGGCTGTTACATTTGTCTCCAAATTTTCGTAGCTCTAGCTGCTTCGTACAACTGGGAATGCTTCATTAAGAAGGAATTTTTTCCTTTGCAAACTGTGCATGCCACGGCAACAGCGTGCGACAAAATAAAAAGCTTTCAATAACTTTTCATCTTCAACATCTTAAGATGAATCACACCAAGTTTGGAGATGATCGGATAAACTCTGTAGGAGGAGTTCGTTAAAATAAGACCCCTATGAAATGGCCCAAAAAATGGCAACACGTTCCAAAGTAAATCAAAATGGTGGACTTCCTGTTCGGTTTAGCATATGGTTCAAAAAGAGTTTTTTGTACCTTGAGGGCTGTTACATATGTCTTCAAATATTGGTAACTCTAGGTGAAATGTACAGCCGGGAATGCTTCATTAAGTTAGAATTTTGAAACACAAAATTTGATGCCTCGCCTCTGGCGGACTTCCTGTTAGGTTTAGCATATGGCACCAACAGGCTTTTTTGTAGATCATAGTCTGTTACATATGTGTACCAATTTTCGTAGCTCTAGATTAAACGTACCACCGGCAATGCTTCGTTAAGTAAGAATTTTGAAACTGTAAATTTGATGCCCCGCCACCGTCATATAGTATGTCAAAAACTTTAGATTTTTTACCATGATGTTGTCCCAGGTGTTGAGATGGTACAGCCCAAGTTTGAAGTCAATCGGGTTAACCGTGTAGGAGAAGCGGGCAAAAGTATGACCCCTGTAAATGTGCAAAAATGGGCCAAAATTGGACATTCAAATACTCATACCTCACTTCCTGTCTATTTTAGGGTACACATATCAAAGAGGTTTTTGTTCATCTGGATGTGCTACAGGTGCCACACAATTTTCGTAGCCATAGGACAATCGTAGCGGGACAGGGATCCGTTAAACCTATGTAGGTGGCGCTACAGAGCCATTTTTCTGTTATCATGTATGGCGACTTTAAAATATCAAATTTTTCGCCAGACCCGATCTGCGTGTAAAGTTTGGTGAGTTTTCGTTCATGTTTAGTGCCTCAAAAATGTGGTTGTTTGCGGAAAAGAATAATAACAAAGAAAAAGAAGAAGAAGAAGAATAATAACTAGAGCTGCGAGCAGCTATAAAGGGCCCTCGCAACCCGGGCCACGTTGGGGTATTTGCACGTCGGGGTACTGGCATGTTGGGGTACTGTCAAATAGGAAACCATCTAAATTGTAAACGTTTTTGCCATGCTTTGTGTTTTTAAAGTTTCATGGAAAGGCCAAAAACGATGCACAATTAACAAAATAAAATCAAAATGGATTGGCACATGGCTATATAGAATACTTTTTGAATATATTCGGCATGCCTGCCAATATTCACACATCTAGCTGAATCATATAATCGGAAAGACTTCATAAAAATGTCTAGAGGGCGCTATTGAGCCATTTATTACAAATAGCACAACAAATCTCTAAATAAAATATTCATGTTCTAGACAGGTCTGGTGCGTGTGCAAAGTTTTGTGAGTTTTCACCCATATTTAGACTCTCAAAAAAGCATTTTTCTTCACAAACAATGCATGGCTACAGCAAAGGCGTGTGACAAAATAAAAAAATTCAATAACTTTTCATCTTAAATATCTTAAGATGAAACACGCCAAAGAATGAAGACGATCTGATAAGTTCTGTTGAAAATATGACCCCTATAAAAGGCCCCAAAAAATTGCTACAAATACCAAAGTAAATCAAAATGGCAGACTTCCTTTTTGATTTAGCATATGGCTTTAGAAACCTTTTTGTAAGTCTTAGGCTGATAGGTATCCCAATTTTTACAAATCTAGCTGAATCATAAAACACAAAACATTTGCAAAAGCTTCATAAAAATGTCTAGAGGGCGCTATTGAACCATTTATTGCAAATTGAATAAGAAATCTCTAAAATATTCATGCTGATGACAAGCCTGATGTGTGTGTAAAGTTTCATGAGTTTTTGCACATGTTTAGACCAAAAAAAAAAAGTAACATTTTACTTGGCAAACAATGCATCGCCATGACAACGGCGTGCGACAAAATAAATAACTTTCGATAACTTTGCATCTTAAACATCTTAAGATGAAGCACACCAAGTTTAAAGACAGTCGGATAAATTTTGTAGGAGGAGTTCGTTAAAATATGACCCCTAAAAAAGGCCACAAAAAATGGCTACAAATCCCAACGTAAATCAAAATGGTGGACTTCCTGATTGGTTTAGCATATTGCTCCAAGAGACTTTTTTTGTACATCCTGAGCTCTTATGTTTGCCTGCAAATTATCATAGCTTTAGGTGTTTAATCAAAACGCAAAATATGGTGTGCAATTCCCATGCATTGCTATGGCAACAGCGTGTGACAAAATAAAAAACTTTCGATTACTTTGCATCTTAAACATCTTAAGATGAAACATACCAAGTTTGAAGACAGTCGGATAAATTTTGTAGGAGGGGTTCGTTAAAATATGACCCCTGAAAAAGGCCACAAAAAATGGCAACAAATCCCATCATAAATCAAAATGGCGGACTTCCTGTTTGGTTTAGCCCATGGTTCCAAGAGACTTTTTTGTACATCGTGGGCTCTTATGTATGCCTGCAAATTATCATAGCGCTAGGTGAAACGTACAACCGGGAATGCTTAGTTAAAGAGGAGTTTTTTAGCTCAAAATGTGATGCCCGGCCCCTGGGGGACTTCCTGTTGCGTTTAGCACATGGCACCAAGAGACATTTTTGTAGATCCTGGGCTGTTACATATGTCTACAATTTTTCGTCACTCTAGCTGCTTCGTACAACTGGGAATGCTTCATTAAGAAGGATTTTTTTCCTTTGCAAAAAGTGCATGCCACGATAACAGCATGTGACGAAATAAAAAACTTTCAATAACTTTTCATTTTCAACATCTTAAGATGAATCACACCAAGTTTGAAGATGATCGGATAAACTCTGTAGGAGGAGTTTGTTAAAATATGACCCCTATGAAATGGCCAAAAAAAATGGCAACACATTCCAAAGTAAATCAAAATGGCGGACGTCCTGTTAGGTTTAGCATATGGTTCAAAAAGAGTTTTTTGTAAATCGAGGGCTGTTATATACCTCTACAAATTTTGGTAACTCTAGGTGAAACGTACAGCCGGGTATGCTTTGTTAAAGAGGAGGTTTTTTTAGCTCAAAATGTGATGCCCGGCCCCTGGGGGACTTCCTGTTGGGTTTAGCACAGGGCACCAGGAGACTTTTTTGTACATCTTGGGCTGTTACATATGTCTACAAATTTTCGTAGCTCTAGCTGCTTCGTACAACTGGCAATGCTTCTTTAAGGATATTTTTTTTCCTTTGCAAACAGTGCATGCCATGACAACAGCGTGCGACGAAATACAAAGCTTTCAATAACTTTTCATCTTCAACATCTTAAGATGAATCACACCAAGTTTGAAGATGATCGGATAAACACTGTAGGAGGAGTTCGTTAAAATAAGACTCCAATGAAATGGCCAAAAAAATGGCAACACGTTCCAAAATAAATCAAAATGGTGGACTTCCTGTTAGGTTTAGCATATGGTTCAAAAAGAGTTTTTTGTAGGTCATAGCCTGTTACATATGTGTACCAATTTTCGTAGCTCTAGATTAAACGTACAACCGGCAATGCCTCGTGAAGTAAGAATTTTTAAACTCTAAATTTGATGCGCCACCGCCGTCATATAGTATATCAAAAACTTTTCATTTTTCACAATGATGTTGTCCCAGGTGTTGAGATGGTACATCCCAAGTTTGAAGTCAATCGGGTTAACCGTGTAGGAGAAGCGGGCAAAAGTATGACCCCTGTAAATGTGCAAAAATTGGCAAAAATTGGACATTTAAATACTCATACCTCACTTTCTGTCTATTTTAGGGTACACACTTCAAAGAGGTTTTTGTTCATTGGGATGTGCTACAGGTGCCACACAATTTTCATAGCCGTCGGACAATCGTAGCGGGACAGGGATCCGTTTAACCTATGTAGGGGGCGCTAAGGAGCCATTTTTCTGTTATCATGTATGGCGACTTTAAAATATCAAATTTTTCGCCAGGCCTGATGTGCGTGTAAAGTTTGGTGAGTTTTCGGTCACGTTTAGTGTCTCAAAAATGCGATTGTTTGCGGAGAAGAATAATAATAAGAATAACTAGAGCTGCGAGCAGCTATAAAGGGCCCTCGCAACCCGTGCCACGTTGGGGTATTTGCACGTCGGGGTACTGGCACGTTAGGGTACTGTTTCATAAGAAACCGTCTAAATTGTAAATGTTTTGCCATGCTTTTTGTGTTTGTTCACATTGCTATGGAATGCTTTGTCGAGGTATTCGGCTGATAGGTATGCCTCCCAATATTCACACATCTAGCTGAATCATATAAAAAAAAAAAATTCTTTGCAAACAATGCATCGCTACAGCAAAGGCGTGCCACGTTGGGGTACTTGCACGTCGGGGTACTGGCACGTTGGGGTACTGTCAAATAGGACAAGGACCATCTAAAATGTTTTTGACAAGCCTTGTGTGTGCAAAGTTTAATCAAAACGCAAAATATGGTGCGCAATTCCCAAAATAAATTCAAAATGGCGGACTTCCTTTTAGGTTTAGCATACGGCTACAGAATACTTTTTGTAGGTCTTAAGCTAATAGGTATGCCTCCCAGTTTTCACAAATCTAGGTCAAGTCATCTTTAGTTGTGTATCACTTGAATCATACAATTGGAAATGCTCCATAAAAATGCATAGAGGGCGCTATTGAGCACAACGTTGGGTTACTTGCACGTCAGGGTACTGGCACGTTGGGGTACTGTTACATGGAACAAGGACCATTTAAAATGTTAGTTTTTTCCATGCCTTGTCTGTGCAAAGTTTAATGAAGAAGGCCAAAAATTATGTATAATTCCCAAAATAAAATCAAAATAGCGGACTTCCTCTTTGGTTTGGCAAATGGCTACATAATACTTTTTTGTAGGTCTAGCATAATCATACAATCGGAAATGCTTCATAAAAAGGTCTAGAGGGCGCTATTTATTTCAAATTGCACAATAAATCTCTGAAAATTCATGTTCATGACAAGTCTGATGTGTTTGCAAAGTTCCATGAGTTTTCATGTGTATAAAAAAAAAAAGCAGCACTTGACAAACAATGCATTGCTATGGCAACAGCGTGTTACAAAATAAAAAACTTTCGATTACTTTGCATCTTAAACATCTTAAGATGAAACACACCAAGTTTGAAGACAGTCGGATAAATTTTGTAGGAGGGGTTCGTTAAAATATGACCCCTGAAAGTTTTTCCTTGCCCGGTTGGAGGGTTAGATCAGGGGATGTCGCAACTTGTTTGTGGTTAAGTGCTACAGAAGTAAATGTGTCTTAACAACCTCATGATTGAATGTGTTTTCAATTCTCTAGGATGTGATTGGATTGTATCAATTAAATGTTCTTATAACTGATTCAGTGAGTAGTAAAAATAGTGTGTCAAGTATAATGACATGAAATATAAGGAATACAAAAAACAAAACAAGAACCCTCTAAATTACACATTTTGTTCCAGGCTTTATGTGCGTGCATAGTTTGAGTATACACCTAGGTTTAGGCCAGGAGTGTTCAAACCTTTTGCAAAGAGGGCCGGGTATGGTAAGGTGAGAATGTGTGGGGCCTAATCAGCCATTTAGTTTAGCCTGACATAATTTTTTTACATGCATATGTAAATATATATATGTGGACAAATGTGTACATATGTCTACAAATTTTTGTAGCTCGAGCTGCTTCGTCCAACTGGGAACGCTGCATTAAGAAGGATTTTTTTTTCCTTTGCCAAAAGTGCATGCCACGACAACAGCGTGCGACGAAATAAAAAGCTTTCAATAACTTTTCATCGTCAACATCTTAAGATGAATCACACCAAGTTTGAAGATGATCGGATAAACTCTGTAGGAGGAGTTCGTTAAAATAAGACCCCTATGAAATGGCCAAAAAAATGGCAACATGTTCCAAAGTAAATCAAAATGGCAGACTTCCTGTTAGGTTTAGCATATGGTTCAAAAAGAGTTTTTTGTACCTCGAGGGCTGTTACATATGTCTTCAAATTTTGGTCACTCTAGGTGAAACGTACAGCCGGAAATGCTTCATTAAGTAAAAATTTTGAAATGCAAAATTTGATGCCCTGCCTCTGGCGGACTTCCTGTTAGGTTTAGCATATGGCACCAACAGGCTTTTTTGTAGATCATAGTCTGTTACATATGTGTACCAATTTTCGTAGCTCTAGATTAAACGTATAACCGGCAATACTTCAGATGAAACATGCCAAAGAATGAAGACAATCTGATAAGTTTTGTAGAAAATATGAGGCCTATAAAAGGCCCCCAAAAAATGGCTACAAATAGCAAAGTAAATCAAAATGCCGGACTTCCTGTTTGGCTTAGCATATGGTTCTAAAAGACTTTTTTGTACATCGTGGGCTCTTATGTATGCCTCCAAATTATCATAGCGCTAGGTGAAAGGTACAACCGGGAATGCTTCGTTAAAGAGGAGTTTTTTAGCTCAAAAAGTGATGCCCGGCCCTTGCGGGACTTCCTGTTGGGTTTAGCACAAAGCAGCAAGAGACTTTTTTTGTACATCGTGGGCTGTTACATATGTCTACAAATTTTCGTAGCTCTAGCTGCTTCTTACAACTGAGAATTCTTCATTAAGAAGAATTTTTTTCCTTTGCAAACAAGTGCATGCCACGACAACAGCGTGCAGCGAAATAAAAAGCTTTCAATAACTTTTCATCTTCAACATCTTAAGATGAATCACACCAAGTTTGAAGATGATCGGATAAACTCTGTAAGAGGAGTTCGTTAAAATAGGACCCCTATGAAATGGCCAAAAAAATGGGAACACGTTCCAAAGTAAATCAAAATGGTGGACTTTCTGTTAGGTTTAGCATATGGTTCAAAAAGAGTTTTTTGTACCTTGAGGGCTGTTACATATGTCTTTAAATTTTGGTAACTCTAGGTGAAACGTACAGCCGGGAATGCTTCATTAAGTAAGAATTTTGAAACTCCAAATTTGATGCCCCGCCTCTGGCGGACTTCCTGTTGGGTTTAGCATATGGCACCAACAGACTTTTTTGTAGGTCATAGTCTGTTACATATGTGTACCAATTTTCGTAGCTCTAGGTTAAACATACAACCGGCAATACTACGTTTAGTAAGAGTTTTGAAACTCTAAATTTGATGCCCCACCGCCGTCATATAGTATGTCGAAAACTTTAGATTTTTTACCATGGTGTTGTCCCAGGTCTTGAGATGGTACATCCCAAGTTTGAAGTCAATTGGATTAACCGTGTAGGAGAAGCAGGCAAAAGTATGACCCCTGTAAATGTGCAAAAATTGGCCAAAATTGGACATTCAAATACTCATATCTCACTTCCTGTCTATTTTAGGGTACACACATCAAAGAGGTTTTTGTTCATCTGGATGTGCTACAGGTGCCACACAATTTTCATAGCCGTCGGCCAATCGTAGCGGGCCAGGGATC
>NC_135426.1:4810000-4830000 GCF_051991245.1 Festucalex cinctus | reverse complement strand
CGGACCTCCACCGCCTGCTCCGCGTTGGCCTCCACCAGGGACTTGGTTGAGAACAGACCCAAGTCTGACCAAAAAAACGGCAGGGATTGCTTACGGTTAGCGTAGTGCGATTTGCGGAAGGCGGGGTAAAGTGAAGACAAACTGACTGATCCGCAGAGATCCGGCCAGGCCTCGGATGACCGTGACGGGGTTCTTTGGGTCCGTGCAGAACTGCAGCAGCACGGGAGAGAAGGCATCCCTCTTGCTCTCCAGCTGCACCAGAAAAAAAAACAAAAAAACAATCATTGTAATATAATCACCGAATGACATTGAGTAAATCAGTCTATTGTCTTACGTAAATGCTGGGCGTGGGAGGGTTGAGTTTCTCTCTCGGAATCGGCTCCTCCGACGTCATGATTGGCTTGACGGAAAAGGCCGGCAGCAGGAAAGACTCCCTGAACTTCCCGTTCACTCGGGCCCCCCTGAGACAAAATGCACAAGAGACGGTTAAAGTTCGGAGGTTTTCGCATGAAAAGCCTGCCGAGACCGGGGCTAGTTGTATCTCTTTTTTTAGACTTTGATATATTTCTTGGAATCAATTATGTCTTATAGAAACAAAAGGTATACCAGATGAAAGAGCAAAGTCTTAGGTTTATTTTTTTGTATTCATGTCATTTTCATACTTTGGCTGTTCCGCAATATCAAGAACACAGAGTATGTAGTAGGGTCTTGGTAAGCCCGGTCTCAAGAACGTACCCCACAAGCCCGGATATCTCGCTGGCGTATTTCTGTAAGTCATCACAGTTATATCATGTGACTAGCTTTCAATGAATTTGTACTACTATTTCGATCTTTACATACATCGGTTAAAAACCTTATGTCCTTGTGATTTTGTGAGACGTCATCAAGTACAGTTCCAATCAAAAGTATGCATAAGCCAAGACCACACAGAATTCCCGGATGTTGTTCTTTTTTTGCTAGCTTTGAAGGCTGGGCTGTGAATAGATCCCAAGATGCATTTCGTACTTCAAAGAACGAATGGCAGGGGAGGGGCATAAAAAGAAAAAAAAAAGTTTGTTCTTCTTCTTTCATTTACGGCATGTGAGTCCATTGCTGCCCCCGCCAGAATTTGTATTTCCTCCCCTTTTATGAGCGTAAATAGACATCTGTGAGTGGACGCGTAGCTGCGACCCTGAACAACGGCACTCTCCATCCACTTTTAGTCACCGGGATTAATGCTACGTTCGAGGATGGTCAGAAGTCGGACTCTTCAGAATTAAAACCAGGAAGTGTGTACACCGGGAACGCCCCCTTGAACTCGGAAATTCCACTTGCGAAGTCAGGAAAAAAAGAAGGACCCTGAATTCATAGTTTGCAGCGTCTAACTCTCCGGCCACGCCACCATTACCGATGGGCAGCGGTAGCGACCCGCTGGGTTAGTCCCGGTACGCCAACTGTAGCAGCTGGCCAGCAGGTACGAGCAACAACTAGCTAAGGCTGGCTAATGGCTATCGCTGCTGGGCAAGTCCCCAGGACGCCAACCTTTTCGTTGGGTGTGCCCCCGGTGTGACGGCACAACCATCATCGGCGCTAATGGGGATCCTAATAAAAAATTAAAAATCATCTACATACACACACATTCAAATATATTTTTTTTATAGATGTACCACAATTTCAGTAGAATCAGAACAAAACCTGGAACTCACATCGGTGTCTTTCCAGAACCTTTTTGTTCCCAATATAATCCTAAATGAGATAAATCTCACGTATAATTTCAAATGATACTAATTTAATGATTAATACTCGTAATTATAACATCGAATCATGTGCTATACAGTTACGGCAATGCGTCAGAAGCAGGAAGCTCGCAGTAAGAACAACATGCGGGTATTCCGTCCGTTCTTTGCCCGACCTTTGTGGGGGGTTTTGCATACCTGCGATTGGAACAGTACTTGATGACGTTTCAAGACATCACAAGAACGGAAGGACGGACAAGAATGCGTATTGAGAAACTGCCCAAGTGTCAGTGCAGAGTTATAAGCCATCAAATAGTGGGAGTGTATCGTGACATCTTGCCCCAACAATGGCTAAGTTGTCACACTGTATGGGGTAAAATGTTACACTAGATTTTGCAACTATAAAACAAGGACAAAATGATCCTTGTTCTTCTGTTTTATTTAAAAAAAAAAATTCAGCCAGAAAAAAAAATTGTTTATCATTGATGTTGAATGTTCACCATAGTTATTGAGAAACTTAACATCAAATATTATGAGATAGATGAAAGTCCTTAAGAACTGCTGGCATGTAGGACATAGATAGTTCTCAGCCTCAGATTTTGTTTTTTTGTTTTGAGTTTGCTTCCCTTCAACTAGAAATTTGAGATGAAATTGAATTTCAAAAAATAATTTCAAAAAAATTTATTTTAATAGATGCATGGTTCATCATGAAACTTCAACTAGTTCTGACACGTAGGCATACTAGTTCCAATAACCGGGAAAAAACATTTGGAAACAATTAAACAAAACCTGGCAAACTCATTTCCTCACTTTTTCAGACTCATCATCTGAATAATAATTCTGGCATACGAAAACAGAGCTGCCAGAGGTGCAATTTTCATTGGCCCATTCTTTGCAAATGTGACACAAGGTTATTTTAGTGGACTAAAACTAACGAACAAACTAAAATTCCAAAAACAATTTGGTTAACGAAATAAAATAAAAACGAAAAACTACATTTTATGCTTATAGAACTAACTATAATGATAGCAAAAATGTCCTTCGTTTTCGTCTTTGGTAATTAATTGAATGCATGAGCCTTTGGGGATGATTTTAAATGTGATTTGAAGTACATTTATTTTGATATTAACCGCCGGAATAAGGACCATTGATCACCTAGCAATAGCCAATAGAAAAACACCTTCAGATGACGTCGCTCGCATGGTGGTTTTTGAATATTGCGCACAAGTAATACACATAAAAATAATAATAATAATAATACTGAAACTAACTAAAACTAAGCTTTTATTAAATAACCAAAAAACAAGCAAAACCACCCTAAAAACTAATCAAAACTAACTAAATAATAATAATAATAAAAAAAATAAAAAAATAAATAAAAACAAACTAAAATTCCCAAACTATAATAACCCTGATGTGACAACAAACCCTAAAATGACAAATTGAGACAAATTGCCCCAAACGACCATGTTGGCTCTAGTTTAAAGATAGCTTAAAAGAGACCAGAATCTCTCCTCTAACCAGTCCATATGATTTGCCGCTAGAATTCATTGATGTGCGTTGTCGCCCGTTTGAAAATTTGCAAAGTTGGAATTTTTTTTCTTTTTTTTGACTTTGGGTTGTGCAAAACAGATAGCATGACACTCATGTCAGCTCACAATGTGCTGCTATTCTCTTCTCGGGCAGTACTAGTGTTCATTTTATCTGACATTTTTAAATTTTAGTCTCAGTTTTAGTCCAGTTTCAATCACACTTTTTAATTTTTAATCATATTTATTAGTCAACCTCATCTTGTTCTTATTTAGTCTATTTTTAGTCGACTAAATATCCATGCAAGAAAATGTCATTTTATTTGTCTAATTTTAGTCAACAACAACTGTCAACGTTTTAGTCAGGAAAATCATTTTACCCCTGTATTTTTTTTTTTTATTTTGTCAGCAGATTATGTTGAACAATTCGGACCTAAAATTATTTCACATCAAATTTTCTCTTATCTTTTTGATGAAAAACAACTTGACACACAATTACAGTAGATCAATAAGTGGCTCCATACTATGACCTAGCAAGTTAGCCAGCATTAGCATTAGCAGTTAGCCGTCAGATTAACATGTTTGTTGGAATGTTTTAGCCGTTGGATTAATGTTACGTTACACTATAGTTTACTTTTTTTTTTTTTTTTATCCACCTCCTGTCTGTCCCATGTGTTTGTGCATGTTGCATTCACTCGCTGCAGATTTGAAAGGAGGCGTGTCAACTGTGTGTCACATGACAGTATCACAGATTAGCAGAGAGAAGATTTGACAAAATCATCCAATTTTTGTCTCGTTTTTGTTCATGAACTAAAATGTCCATAGATCTTAGTCCAGTTTTTATGAAGTGAAGTACATGTTCATCTCGTCTTCATTAGTCGACAAAAATGCAGACTGAATTAGTCCCAGTTATTGTTTATTAATGAAGATTTTAGTCTAGTCTAGTCTAGTCGGGTGAAAAATGTGTGTTGACAAAATAATTTTTGTTTAGTTTTCGTTGACAAAATTAACACTAGCCTAGCCTGTAGACAACCCCTGACCATTTACATTTTCGTTGTGCCCTCTTGTGGTGAAGAAAATTGCAATGTGATCCAAACTGGCCCCGGTCTCCCTTACTCACTTGCAAGATCGGATGATTTCCGCTGCCGTGTTCTTGATGCTGATCTCGCCCAGGGGAATCCTCTTGTCCTCCACCTCGGAGGCGACGAAGGTTTCGCGGTCGCCGCTCTCCACCTTGATCAGTCGGATCTTCAGCTCCTTGGGGGGCCCGTCCGACAGCGCCTTCAGCTTCAGCAGGTCCAGCGACGGGCCTGACGACTCGCCGCCGCTCGTCTTCGGCCGCCACTCGGCGCGCTCGCACTCGCCCTCGTCGCCGGAGCTCCCGCGTTTCTTTTGACCGCCGCGGCTCTTCCCGTCCTTGCTCTGCAGGTTGAGGTCGCACAGGATCCGCCGCTCCTTCTTGTCCTTGTGGCTCTTGCCCTCCTTGCGGCGCCGCCTGTGGCTGCTGCCGGACGATGACGATGACGACGACGAGAGCGTGTCTTCCCTCTTGTCTCGATGCTTCTTCCTCTCTTTTGTGTCTTCCTGCTTGTGGTGGTGCTTCCTCTTCCTCTCTTTCTCCCTCTCTCTGTCCTTGCGGCGCTCCTTGTCGCGACGCTCCTTCACTTTCTCTGCCTTGCGCCAGTCCTCGGCTTCGGCGCCGGGCGTCAGTTGGTCCGGCTCGCGAGAGGCCGCAACCTCACTGCCGTCGGCCAGCGGCAGCGACTCAGCTATGGCGGCCAGACGTTCCTCCTCCCCCTTGACGGTTTGGTAAAGCGTGACGCTGGGCGCGACGCTCCTTCCCTCTGTGATCTCCGACTTCACCTCCTCGTCCTCGAGTGGGCGGGGCGGCGAGGACTTCGGCGGAGGGACGCCAGGCGAGCCCTGGCGGCAAATGTCGGGACCCAGCGAGAGCGACGAGGAGTATTTGACGCCGAGCAGGGCCGACGGCGGCGGTCTCCCGAAAGGTCCGCCTCGGTACGCGTACTTCTGGCTCTCCAGGGCCGCGGTCAGCGACTTGAAGGTGCTGTTGACGCCGGTTTGGTGGAGGTGGGGTCTTTGAGGGGGCGGGGAGCACGACGGCGCCTCCGAATCCTCCTCGTCCTCGTCCTCGTCGCTCTTGGCCCGCTCGGGGAGACCGTAAAGTTTGGCTAGGTCGCTGTGGCGGTAGGTGCTGTTCCCCGTTCCCGCTCCGGTGTTCCGCGGTGAGCTTTGAAGGTCATCTTCTTCCTCCTCCTCCTCCACCTCCTCGTTAAGAGAAGACGTCCGGCTGCAAGGTGAAGCCAGCGAGCCCTGGCGGCTGAGCACAGGCGGGCTGTTTTGGGGATCCGCTCCAAAAAAGTCTTCCTGATGCTTAAGCGCCGGGAGGAGGTCGGGCGCACGGAGGTAACCCTCGACTGGGGGCGCAAACGTGTCGAGGAGACCCTCACCGTACAGCTCCTCCTCCTCCTTTTGGATGGATTCGTCCAACATGGCCATGATGTTGGCCAGGCCGTCGGGGAGCAGCGCCGACAACTCCGAGGGCTCCTCCTCAAACGGAGACGCGTCTGAACGCGGGGCGGGCGCGGACGGAGCCGGCGGGTTCTCCCTGGGAAAGGCCTGATAGAGCTTGGGGGGCTCTCGGAGCACCGGCATGGAGTCTTTGGACTGTTTGGCGGCGGGGTTGGCGGAGTTCATCCCTGAAGTTTTGTGCGTCGGAGGGGAAGAGCCGCCGCCACCGCCCCGCATCTCCCGCTGCCTCTGCTTCTCGCGAGCGTAGTCCGTCTGTGGTGTGAGCGGAGGCGGCCGCAGTCTTTCCGGCGCCGGACCGGAAGCGCCGCCGCGGCTCAGCCACGGGTAGGGAGGCGAGGCCCGCGAGGAGGCGAGGCCCGGAGGCGCAACCGGGGGTGCTTGGCCGCACAGGAGTCTTTCTAGGCTCTCCGCGGCCGTCTGCTCGCGAGCCTTTCGCCGCATCGCTTCCGACTCCCTCCGCTTTTTCTCCTCTTCTTCCTTCTTCTCGCGCTCCTCCTCTTCTCGCCTCTTTTTCTCCTCCTCTTGCCTTTCCCATTCTCTCCTCTTCCTCTCCTCCTCTTGCCTTTCCCACTCTCTCCTCTTCCTCTCCTCCTCCGCCTCCCTCCTCTTTCTCTCTTGTTCCCTCAGCTCCCACTCTCTCCTCTGCCGACGCTCCTCCTCCTCCCGTTTCTCCATCGCTCTCTTCCTCTCCTCATCCCTCTTCTCCTGCTCCCTCCTCCTCATCTCCTCCTCGTGCTTTTGCTTCGCCTCCAGCTTTCTCTGCCGCCGCTCTTCCTCCTCCCGCTCCTTCCTCCTCCTCCTCTCCTCAGCTCGCATATGGCCCTCGAGCTCCGCGTCGAGCTTATCCAGCGCCTCCACTATGGACTGGGGGTGCGAAACGGTGGCCGGATGGATCTGTCGCTGACGATAGGGCTGCGAGGAGTCCTGCTGGTGGCTGGAGGACTGCAATTGGAGGATTGGAGGCTTCGGCGCTCCGCTCGTAATGATGCCGTCCCCAATCCTGAGGAACCCTGAGGAGAACAAAGACGAGGACGACGGCGGCGGCGAACACGCGGGAACTTGTGCCACTTGAGCCTGAGGATAGAAGGAGGTCTTCCCTGTGTTGACCTTGGAGGGTCCATTTTCTTGAGGTCGTATCTCATGGCGAGGCTGTCTGGCATTCAGATGAGGGCCGGGGGGACATCCATTGGGACGTCCGGCGGAGTTTTGGGGCTCATGACTCCTCTGCCGATTCACGTTGGCGCCGTTCACCTGGCAACCGCCATCTGAGCCGCCGAGGGAGCAGGAGGAAGGGTTGGAGGTGATGACAGGGGTGCGGGTGGAGATGACGTGAGGTTGACGCTGACTGTCTGGACCCTGATTGTGGCTCTGCTGGTGATGAGGTATCAGTCCCAGAGGTCTGGAGATGCCGGAATCCTGAGGGATGACATCAACATCATTATCAGCAAACACTTGTGGCCCGATTGACTCAAATCCCAAATAAGTGGGCGCGAAATTGCACGTTCACTCACACTAACAGATTGTGTAGCACTGTTTGCAACATTTGTGAAAACGATAGAGACGGTCATTTTAAAAAAGTTTTGCAATTTTGGTAGCTCAGATGATAAAAGAAGTTTGAAGTGATGGAAATTGGAAACAAGTCACATTTACAGTGCAAATGCAGAGTTGAAAACGACTCGTAAGAGATACGGCATGACTCCTTCTTGTGATTGGCGCTAAGCCAACCTTTAGAACATTCAAACAAGCAAATTGCAATACTGGATTCGACGATACAACCTAATTATTTTTGTTTCTGGAATTTCAAAATAAAAGAATTGTCAGAGGTAATAGCATGACTCCTTATTGTAACTGGCTCCAAGTCAGCCTTGAGAACAGAAGCTCACAAATAGCAATACTGGCTAGATGATAAGTCCCAATCATTTTTGTTTCTGGAATTTAAAAAAATGCTTACGCGAGAAAATATTTGTTCTTCCTGTTGCCTCTGATTTTGCCTGCACCTCCACACATGCAGCAGTGCTGTTGACACCTGTTGTCACGCGTGACACGTTAGCAGGGTTATTATAGTTGTGGAATTTTTCATTTTAGATGTTTTTTATTTCCTTTTGAGTTTTGTTTTTTAAATGTAGTCTATTTTAATTAGTTTTCAGGGTGGTTCTGTTAGTTTGTATTAGTTTTAGTTATTTAATAAATGCTTAGTTTTAGTTAGTTTCAGCATTAGTTTGAGTTTTTTCAAAAAATTGTGTATTACTTTTGCGCAATATTTAAAATAAACAGCATGGGAGCGACGTCATGTGAAGGTGCTTTTCTATTGGCTGCTGCGAGATGACGTCACTCCTGTGTGACACACTTTCAAATGTCCTTATTCCGGTTTCATATTAAAATAAATCGACTTCAAATCACATTTAAAATCATGACTAAAGGATCATGTATTAAATTAATTACCAAAGATGAAAATTAAGGACATTTTTGCTCTCATTATAGTTTTAGTTCGTTTTGTAAACATAAAATGTCATTTCAGTTAGTTTTCGTTTTTTAAAAAGCATTTTCATTTTTATTTTATTTAATTAACGAAATAGTTTTTTGAATTTTAGTTTTCGTGAACTCCACAACTCACCAGCAGGTGGCTGCTGGGCCTATTGGGGTACCTCCACACATCATAGGGCCCACTCTGCTGAGGTACTGAGGTGGCGCTGGTGGGAGGCGGCGGCGGCGCCGGGCCGCGCTGCCCCAGTCCTGGGTGAGGCTGAAAGTGGCTGTAAGGCACACTGCTGCTGCTGGCTGCCGGTTTTGCTGGTGACGGCTGGGCGTGCCGATGCTGATCTCGGTCCCCTCGGCTGGGGGCTCCTCCGGCGAGAGGGCCTCTGTGGCCCTGGGGCTCCGTGGCCTGACAGGGATGAGGAGGAGGAGCGGGCACCAGTTTGGAAGCGGGGCTGCGATAGGAATGAGAGTGGGGGGACTGCTGGTTGACAGCCTGAGGTTGGAAACAGTCCCTCTGCAGGGGGGGCGCCGCGCATCCGGGGTTGTAGGTGGGAGACGGCGAGTTCAGAGGCGGCGACACGGTCGAGGGGGAGGGCGTGGCCGCTGGCGTCTTTTGGGGGTAGCTGCCTACTGCTTGTTTATGGGCCTCCTGGATGAGACAAAAAATATATATATATTCATATTAACATTCAGTGTGATGTTCAGGTAGATGATGATAGGTGATGATAGCACCAATAAGTAATTACAATTCGGCCTTGGAACTCCGCGTTGTTGCGATCGCAACTCTGAGGCTGCCAGGTATTGTTGTCCTTCTGAAGGGGGTTCCAGAAGGCCGCTTTGGGGTGGTGGGCCTGAGATAGCAAAGCTTGGCCCGGTCCAGGGAAGCGTTGCTGACCGGGATGCGAGTCCTGCGCAGGTGAAGAAATGATCACGCTGAGTGAACCAAAGCTTAATTTTGTTTGCGATAACTCATCAAATTAAGTAAACCATAAAGGGATACTTGACTCATTGAACAATTTTCAGCAGTAAAAAGTTAATATTTTGTCTATAATTAATGTGGTCACTTTAATTTTAATTTACAATTACTACCTTTAAAAAGTCTTTTTTTTTTTTTTTTTCATGCTGTCGACTGATGATGACATCACCTGTGCTGAGGAAGTAGATAACGACCAATCATGGCTCAGTTTACTGACGACACCCAGAAAACAGGTGAGCCATGATTGGCCGTTACCTACTTCCTCAGCACAGGTGATGTCATCATCAGTCGACAGCATGCAAAAAAAAATATATATATTTTGTAAAGGTATTAATTGTAAATTAAAAATAAAGTGACCACATTAATTATAGACAAAATATGAACTTTTTACTGCTGAAAATTGTTAAATGAGTCAAGTACCCCTTTAAATAATAATAATAATAATAATAATAATAATAATAATAAAAACACGACTTTGTTAAAAAAAAATCAAATAAAAATGAAAATGCTTTTTCAAAATGAAAACGAACAAACTACATTTTATGTTTACAAAACTAAAACTATAATTATAGTGAAAATGTCCTTTGTTTTTTTCTCTGGTAATTCATTTAATATGTGAGCCTGTGGGGATGATTTGATGCCTCATACAATGTAAAAATGATAACCACCGCTTAAACTAAAATATCACATCAAAATATGACTTCACAGAAATTGAGTGACTTTGTATGATTTGATTATTTCATGTTGATGTTAAGAATAATTCTTTACTTGAACCAATCTTTAATTTTTTTGCCTTGATCCAAAACATTTTCTGAACATTTAGTTACTGGACCAAACTAATTTATTACTTTTAACCGAATTAACATATTCATTTTAACACCTGTTAATTAATTGATGTACAGTATAACCAAATAAAATTTCTTGCAATTAATAAAGTACCACTGATTGTCAGTGTGCTAATGCTGAGTGTCAAGTAAAGAGGCAAATGGGTTCCAAATTTATCAGTCTTTCGATATGACCCGGGCAGGGATTGAACCCATGGTCTCCCAGTTACATGGCGGACACTCTACCACTAGTCCAATGAGCCGGCTCAGCTCGTCTGCTTTTTCATTTAACTTAACTGAAAACTCCAAAACTATGATAACACTGGAGTGAGCGTGCAAAAGGTTTTGAAAAGGTTTGAAAATGTTTACCTGATCCGAACTCTTTTTCCTCTTGCTCGGGCTGGGCCATTCATCCGTGGGCGAGCGTGCGGCGGACGGCGCGGCGGGGGTGTGCTGGATGACCGAGTGCTCGCCGAGCGGAGGGCGCGGCCTCTTCAGCTGACTGGCGGCCATCTTGCCGGTGTGTCCCCTCTGCTGCCGAGAGGACATTTCAAGTGGCGGTTTGAACGAGAGTGCGCGACAGGCGGGTTTGCCAGCGGCTGATGAAACGCGGTCGCGGCCAATTAGAGAGGCGGTGGCTCACCTGATGCACCTGAGCCCACACGTCGTCTCCCAGCAGTGGCGGCCCCCGGGAGGCGTGGTGCTCCTGAGGACCCCCAAACTTAACAGAAAGCAGACGGGGGGGAAACATTCGACAACAGCACACAAACTCACATTTCAGTTCAACGCATGTTCATTTCATCCGCCATTTTGAAATTTCGTCTCAGTTTTAGTTCAGTTTCAATCATGCTTGTTTAGTTTTTATCATTAGTCAATATCTCGTTCCCGTTTTTATTTCATTCATTTTAGTCGACTATAAATCGAGCATTTTGGTCTTTATTTTAGTCCAAGAAAATGTCATTTTATTCGTCTAGTTTTAGTCAACAAAAACTGTCAACATTTTAGTCTACTTTTAGTTAAGACAATCATTTTACGTCTGGATTTTTTTTTTCAGCAGATTATGTTGAACATTTTGGATTTAAAACCATTTCACGTAAAATGTTTATCTTTTTTGGATGAAAAACAACTTGATAAACAATTACAGTACAGTGTTCCCTCATTTATCGCGGGGGTTACGTTCCAAAATCTAATGGAAGTCTGTGTTAAACAAAAAATAAAATAAAATAAAAAAAAATACAAATAAAAAAAAAAACAGTTAATTTTATATATATTTTTAGTTTATTATGTTTTTCCATTTTCGTATGATTTTTACTTTATTATAATTGCTTTTCATTCATAATATATGTTCCTTTTTCCATTTACATTCATTTTTTTCCATTAAAAGTATGTTTTTTTTATTTATTACAGTATACAGCACAGTATATATATTTTTTTTCATTTATGTTTTCATTTTTGTATGCCTTTTAGTTTATTTTTTCAATCATAATATATGTTCCTTTTTCCATTTATATTATTTTTTTCCATTAAAAGCATGTTTTTTTATTTATTACAGTATACAGCACAGTATATATTTTGCCATTTATTATGTTTTACTGTTTTGCTTTTTAGTTTATTATAAATGCTTTTTCATTCATATGTTCCTTTTTTCTTTTACATTCATCTTTTCCATAAAAAATATGTTTTGTTTTTTTTATTTATTACAGTGTACAGCACAGTATATATTTTTTCATTTATTATATGTTTTTCCGTTTTGGTATGCTTTTAGTTTATTATGAATGCTTTTTCATTCATAATTTTTTTTTCATTAAAAGTACGTGTTTTTTATTTATTTGTTATACAGCACAGTGTATATTTTTTCATTTATGATGTTTTGTTTTTTTTTTGGTATGATATTTAGTTTAGCTTTTTCATTCACCATTTGTTTTTGTAATTTACAGTCTTTTTTTCATTAAAAGTGTTTTTAATGTACTTGTTATACAGCACAGTATATATTTTCTATCTCCGCAATGCAATGTCGTACAGCGACGGGACAGACACCGTTGAAAAGGTCTCGTCGTGACCAATCCGCGGATGTCCCCAGTCGGACGTAGGGTTTGAGAGATATTGCCGCGCAAAGACAAAAATAAATAAACAAACCAAAAAGTATGTTTAAAAAAAACAAAAACAAAAAAAAAAAACATACGAAACAGCGATGCCGTGAAAAATGAACCCGCAATAAACTATGGCTCCATGCAATTAGTTAAGTTAGCCAGCATTAGTTAGCGGTCAGATTAACATTGCTGGAACGTTACAGCAGTTGGATTAACGTTATGTTATAACTAGGGATGTAACGATATCTAAACATCACGATACGATATTATCAAGATATGAAGCTCACAATACGACAATTATCACGATATTGTAAGGAGAATGGCGATACAAAAAAAGGTCACCATATTGTAAAAAAAAAAAAAAAAAGAGCTCATGCTAAAAAACAAAAACAAAACAATATTGTGCTTTTGTATATAACAGCAATGAAAAATATTCTAAATATTATATATAAAAATCTATAAATATAAGATATATAAAAATAGTGAGGAACTTACTTGCTAATGCACGCACACATTGAGTTCTTCCACAAATTGACTCGCTTCACAAGCATATTACGACGATCATCTGACGATTAGCATGGATTTTAAACATAGAAGGGCCAAAACATCCCTAATGAAAAATTTAATTGCACTAAAAAAGTAGCAACCAGAGGGTGCTACAACTGCACAAATGGTAATCAACTTGATTTTTTTTAACAGATGTGCTGCTTTTAAATATTGTGGACATGACGACGACGATGACGACGATATATTGCGGCAGTTTTAATATCACGATATCAAGATATTGCCCTTATCGTTTTGAAAGTGGGCGTGTCACTGTGTGCCACATGACAGTGTCACAGACGTGACAGATTAGCAGAGACAAGATTTGACAAAATCATATCATTAGCATCTCGTTTTTGTTGATGAACTAAAATGTCCATAAATGTTAGTCCAATTTTTATTAAGCAAAGTACATTTTCGTCTGGTCTTCATTCGTCGATGAAAATGCATACTGATTTAGTCCCACTTATTGTTTTAGTCTAGTTATAGTCTGGTGAAAAATGTGTTGACCAAATGATTTTTTGTTTTGTTTTCGTTGACGAAATGAACACTCAATTCAACGCCAGCATTATGAAAACTCACCTTTAGCGGCTGGCTCAGCCTACCAGCGGGAAGATGCGGGTTGGGGGGGGGCCCGCCGCCGCCCGTGTAGCCGCCATTGTGGAGGCGGAGCGTGTGCTCGGGAAGAGTCACGCCTCCTGGATGTCCTTGGGGAGGAGGATGGTGGTCTTCGTGCAGCTGGCCGAGTTGCTCCCATGCCCGATGAGGAGGGGGAGGGTGCAGGTGATGAAGAGGATGATGATGATGATGATGAGGAAGGGGCCTCAGCTGCTCCCTCGGCAGACCCGCCGGCAACATCGGCTGCGGGAGGTCCAGTTTCTCCCCTCCTCGCATGGGCCTGGGAAAGGAAAACAAAAACAAAACAGTCAACTCGTGTTGCGCGGTGGCGTCCATTTGCTACTTTTACGTGAGCGTACCCATTATGAAAGAATTTATTGGGTTGGTTGAGTCCATGAATTGGACCAGGAGGTAGATGGGAAAGGAGCTGGTGCTGGTTCATTGCAGGCAAACACCTGATGGACAGGATGAGACATCAACGGAGACATTTGCACCAAATCGTCACAAAAGTTTAAAAAAAAAAAAATAAATCATGTTCCAATCAAGGTTATTTTAGTTAACTAAAACTAAGGAAAAAAATGAACTAAAATAAAAAAAAAACAATTTCATTAATGAAATAAAATAAAACCGAAAATTAACTAAATCCAACTATAATTATAGAAAAAAATGTCCTTTTTTTGTCTTTGGTAATTGAATGCATGAGCCTTTGGGGATGATTTTAAATGTGATTTGAAGTCGATTTATTTCGATATGAACCTGAATAAGGACAAATGAAAGTGTCACACACACAAGTGACGTCATTTCGCAGCAGCCAATAGAAAACCACCTTCAGATGATGTTGCTTGCATGCTGTTTTTTAAATATTGCGGACAAGCAATACACATTTAAAAAAAAAAAAACTCAAAGAAGCTTACATGTGTGAATGAGTGAGTGAAAAAAAATAATAATCCGTGCATGCTTTCAAATTGCCGCGGGAGTGACGTCACGCAGCCGGCAAATTCGCCCGGCCCCGTTTGTGACACGCCACCCCCCGCTCTGCGACTGGCTTAAGGGGTCTAAACACAGGCTTGGTTTGTTGAGGGTTTAGGACAAAATCACCACCAGAAATGAAGACAAGCCCTGATCTGTAATTTGAGAAGTAGTTTGTTTGTTTAAATCCTGTATTTAAGAAGTGCCTTTTCCAGAGTGAAACTGGCAGAATGACCCTTTAAATAACTAAAATTAATAAAAACTAACAAAACCACCCTGAAAACTAACTAAATTATAAAAAATAAAAAATATATTAAAAAAAAAAAAATTCAAAACAATATAAAAACTAACTCAAATGAAAAATTCCCAAACATAACAACCCTGGTTCCAATTTGAAATAAACGTTGTGCACGTGTGTGCAGTCGATGAGAGAATCTGTTTTGTGTTTTGCGTCGGCATGGCAACCCTACCTGCCAGGTGGCTGCCAAGCGCGGCCGCCCACGGGAGCCCATGGGCCCCGGTGGAGTCCATCCAGAGGGAAGGAATCCCGTGTGCCACGCCCGCCAAACTGCTCCACTGCGTGATGCATCCAGCCTGCGGACAGACGGACGGACGGAGTCACCCAACGTCTCATGTCGGACGGCCCTCAGCGTCATCGCTTTTGTCAGATAAAAACAATATGTCTGTGCCAAACTCCAGGCCTCAGTACAATACTTTCTTTTGTGGCCCGTCAAAGCAAATCATCTGCATCAACTTCTATGATTCGTGCTAAAATTTCAACCATATTTGACATTTTCTTATGTAATGAATAACTAGATATTGAGTCACTAGATATTGCAGGATTGGCAACCGGTCCAGGGTGTCCCCCGCCTACTGCCCAGAGCCAGCTGAGATAGGCGCCAGCACCCCCCGCGACCCTTGTGAGGAGTAAGCTGTCAAGAAAATGGATGGATGGATGGATATTGCAGGAATTATTTTTGGTAGCAACCCCATGTTTATAGTAACAAACAATGGGACCCGACCGATATGCATTTTTTTTAAGGCCTATTTTGCCTATTTTTGGCAGAAAAAAAAATACCGATTAATCTGCCGATTATTTATTAAAATATATAGAATGCATAAAATGAACCCCTTCCCCAATTCCTTTTCAATGGGTGACACTCACGCACAAACTTTCGCTATTAATACTCTCTGCTTTGAATGACAATTCCATTTAAAAAAAAATGTCATGAAGTATACAAGGTCAATCAACTTTATAATATAATTTGAAAGGACAATGACAAAATAAAAACAGTAAGAAAGTGAAATAAGAATAAACTAAAATAATAGTCACTGAAAAAACACCACTGTGTTCCCGTGCGTTCAGATTGGTAATAAGGCCGGTGCCGATATTTGTCAAAATGCCAAATATTGGCACCGATAATTGGCCTGGACGATAATCAGCCTATCCCTATTTCATCTGTGGGTATGTGTTCCCACAAGATTTATGTGTGGCTGAAGTCAATGCTAACTTCCTGTTAGCATTTTATAACTTCCTGTTAGCGCTAGGCTAGCGATGTTTTAAGAACGAAGCATGTTTTGTAGTTAAATAAACAGTGGATGTAATTTTTAACATTGTGTGTTTAGTTTTACAGTTAACTCCCAACTGTGGTGTCATTAACCAGCTTAAAAGGAAGCTTGGTGACAACAGAATAACATGTTGCACACTTGCTAGCTGCTAATGCTAACACAAGCAAAATGGCACATTCAGGTGTTACGTTTAAAGTGTATCTAAGTTATTATATATTTGCTAAAATGCTTCACACTCATATGAACTTTTAGTAAACTACTTTGCACCCATTTCTTCAGATAAACTGTACCAGACAGTGTGGCTGTGTTTAAAATGAGTCACAAAGTCTGGAGCTGAAGCGAAAACAAAAACTTTCATTGCTAATGGATAATCACGTGCTTACTTGCAACACACTTACATCCAAGCAGACAGATACGTTATTTTAAGATAATGCAGCGTTGCACTATTGCGCTTTCCCCACCCCTTAGTAGTGCAACGCTATTTTTTTGTAACTGGATAGGGAACAATCCCAATAAAAGAGAAGACGCAAGAGAATTCCCAGAGCATCTTTGACAGCTTGTACCTGGCAACTCTGCTCTCCTCGCTGCGAGTGAAAAACAATTAAGTCTTGTCTTCTCATCCTTGTGTTGTCATTCTTATATGTTTGGTGTGTAAACCTAACATCTGGCTACTTTCACAGTGTTGGAGACTTCGGTTTTCTCCGATGATAATTTAAGGGTGAAATAATCGTCCATTTGGCCCAATTGGCCGATGTTTGAAGGCCAATATAGAGTAGATATCGATATCAATTTAAAATAATAATAATAATAATAATCATTTTGTCAATTTCAGCGATGGCCGATTTTGCTACCCACCAGACGAGCTGCGTCCGTGAAGCCCTCCACTGCAGCACAGAGAGGGCCTCACTCCAGTGCTTGAAATATCTCAACGGTCCTGTTCCTCGGTCTTCAAGCTGTGACAGAAGAGACAAATTCATTTTTCACGTACAAAGTCATGTGATTCTTGCTCCTGCGAACCTTCCATAAATATGAAATTGAACATAATTGGAAAGCCTTTGTGTATATGTGTTTTGGCTGCACTGCACCAGGCGGCCTGTTGGGGGCATTACCGCAACAGTCAGAGGATTATTATAAGAGGCCAGATGGCTATGATGGGGGTTCACGTACGAGGACATACCCTTGTTACTGTAATCCTTCCAAAGGCCTTGTGATGATGAGAAGAAAAAAAGAAAAGAAAAAAAAAAGACTTTCTGTGCCAAGTGTGCCTCTAAGTGTATGCAGGGGATGGAAGTGCTGCCAAGTGTGAGGAGTGGGCGACTGTGCACATAAATTATGTGCCTGCTGGTGGATACACGGGCGTTTAATCTCATTACGGCAGAGACGGTGGAGGAAGGGGGGGGCAGTGACAGACTGTCTGAACAGGACGGAAGGATCGATTAAAAGGGAACGATGGAGATGGACGGAGAGTGAAGTATGGGAACAGAGAGGACGACAGGAGGGTGGAGGCTGGCGTCTGTGGATCTCACTCTTCTTCATCTATCCTTCCTTCCTTTAGTTTTTCCTCTGGTCTCTTGAGATCTCCCGAATCTGTTGGAATTTAGCAGTTTCTGGGGTTGGTGTAAGAGTCTGGTTTTGTAACCATGTGGGTGGAAAGGTGGTGTCTGGTTGGTGCGTCATCTTTCCTTCCTTTGATCTTTCCTCTGGTTCCCTTGACTTTCTGAACTTCACGACTCTAGCGAGACTCTGAAATATCCGGTTAAGGATCATGGGCACACACAAACCCTAACCCTAATTGAAAAAAATAAAATAAAAAATGTAATGATGATATGTTGAATCGGTAAAAGACTGCCAAATGAACAATTCTGAGCTCTCAAGAAAAAAACAACAAGAAAAAAACAATATTCCAAGGATATTTTTTCAAAAATCCTAATGCCAATTAAATATAACAACCTAATGAAATAATTGCTCAACAGGTTCATTTATTGTTTGTTATATATATATATAATATAATATATAATATATCAGAAAAGGACCTTGAGAAAATTATTGCATATTAACACTTTTGCACCCAAAAACGTATAAATACAATTCTATTTTAAATGCTTAAAGTGTCCCAAAGACATATTTATATGTTTTTTGTTTTTTGATATTAGCTGGAATAAGGACGTTTGAAAGTGTGTCACACAGAAGTGATGTCATTTAGCAGCAGCCAATAGAAAAGCACCAAAAGATGACCTCGCTCCCATGCTGTTTTTTTTAAATACAGTATTGCGCACAAGTAACACACATTTAAAAAAAAAAAATAACTAACACTAATCCTGAAACTAACTAAAACTAAACTTAAGGCCTCAGTATACTAGTAGACGTTATGGCGGAGCTCCGCTTGTGCGTTTGCCTTCAAACTTGTGCACAATACGCATTGCAATACACATCGGCGTCTGCTGTAGTTTGCGCCGCCAAACACAGTTGCCTTCACAGGAACTATCTGGGCAGGGGCGGGGAGAGAAAAAGGGACAAAAAAAAAAGCTGAGTCCGCCATCGAATGGACCAATCACGAGCGAGCTACGTCCGGCCATCTATGGCGTTCAAGAATTGGCGACGTGTGCGCCGCACCCGGCCACGAGCTACGCAGCACTTCAAATTCATGGCACGTGTAGATCATGTGATCTGTACCGGTCATTGACGCCAGAGCAAACGCAGTCGCATAAATCAGGCTTAAGGCTTAAGTATTTATTAAATAACTAAAACTAATAAAAACTCACAGAACCACCCTGAAAACTAATTCAAACTAACTCAATGTAACTCATTTGCTCCCAAAAACGTATAAATACATTTTATTTTAGATGTTTGAAGTGTCCCAAAGACGTATTTTGCCTTTTTTTTTTTTTTTTTTTTTTTTTTTTTTTTTATCCTATCGCATACAGAAGGCTTTGATGCAGCCTTTCAACTACAAAGAACGGTTGAAGAAATGCTACTTATTACACAAACAGCCTGCAGGTGGCAACATAAATTTGTAATTTCACAAGCAGTCCTCAGATGAGCAATGCAACTTATACGGGGAATCGTCCTGGGTGTCATTATTTTAGACACAACTTAAAGTTATGGTTTGTTTATTTATTTTAACTCATTCACTGCCTTTGACAAGTATACTTGTCAATTGTATTTTTTAGAGCGGTGCTAAATGGGGGCGAATCTGAGCATGCTCCACTGCAAATATCAAACTTGGAAACAACTTTACTGATGCCCAACCACCGGTAGATGACATCATTGCCCCATTTTATAGGAAATAAACACAGTTTCAGAGTCCATGGGAGAAATGGCTGTATTTTGGCAAACCTACATTTTTCTGCTGTCAATTATAAAAGAACGGGACGGGACAAAAAGTAGGGAGTCTATTCTGTTATTTGGTAGATTCGGTTTATATATAATTATTGAATGTAATATCACGTGAGTATTGGAAATGTAAAAATTTTCTATAATGACTGGCAGTGAATGAGATGTATTTATAAATCATAGACCAACATAAACATGTTAAATGAGACACAAATTAATTACTGGTAACACAATAGATATGACAAGGATTGACATCCTCATAACATCATTAACTTATTTGCTCCCAAAAACGTATAAATATGTTCCATTTTAAATATTAACAGTGTTCTAAAGACATATTTATACATTTTTTTATTTATTTTTTTATGCTAGAGCATACAAAAGGCCTTGATGCAGCCTCTGAACTTAAGAGAACTGTTGAAGCAATGGTAGTTATTACAAAAACGGCCAGTAGGTGGCAGCAGAGTATAAGAGTTCAACAGGGCCATGTTGAAAACAAGCTGATTTTTTTGTGAATAATGATGAAACTTAGCTATATTCTAATGCTTAATTGCTGCAAAATGGAAACCGATAGAAATATAAAAAAATTTCCTGATGAAAGAAGAGACTTTAATCTTTCTTTTGGTAGGTTCCATGTTTTTATAGCAATAAAAGACAATATTTTGTGGGCCTTACAAAATCAGTCAAAATCCAGTAAAACAGCTGGGAGTGAAGGTGCTTGTTTCAGTGAAAATGGCTGCCAGTGAATGAATTAAATTCAATTTTTTTCCTAAAATCTTACAGCCTTATTTAATAGTGCGTATACA
>NC_135426.1:4770000-4805000 GCF_051991245.1 Festucalex cinctus | reverse complement strand
GGGGCCACTAGGGGGAGTGCCTCAGAGTGGCGGGGAATGGACACAAGTCTTCAGGCGAAGAAGAATCATCAGCGCTCTTTGACTTGTGGAACACATTTATATGTCCAGCAACTGTCTCACTTTTGCGATTTACGTTTCAGTGAAAAATGTGTATTATATTTTTAATTTTAACATTTTAAAACATATTTTATGTTTTGACTTTTTGAAGCACACAATTTCTGGAGAATATTGATCTAACTGGATTAAATATTTGTCAACATGTCAAACTTAAGTGTGTTTTGAGAGAGGGTTGAAAAAGAGGAAAGGAATCAGCCTGGAGAGGCAGGTCACAATTTGGAGGCAACAATTAAGACTGTGTTGCCCGTATCATTTTGTTGTAGCTTGATGACATTTTATATGCAAGTCTGAGCAACCTGATGTGATTTCAAGCAGGATCACACTCGGGATGCAATAAGTGAGGAAAGTCGGGTCCTTTCCTCTTCATTGGATCGCTCGTGTGGATAAGAAGCGGTCGTTCCATTCCATCGCAAACGGGACCGGAAGACCAACACAAACAGGCCCGGCGCGGCGGGATGTTCTCCGGACATTATCCGCAACAAAGTCAACACGTTCGGTGGGTGTGATGGCGACACCCCCCCACCCCCACCCCCCACCCGTCTACACACTCTGCAGCCAATGAAACGTCAGCGGGCACGTGAGGTCAGTTTAGAGGGCGGTGCTTGTTTCAGTCATTGCACGAGTCGCAAGAAGTCAAAAGTTGAGAGGGGAATTTGGATGATGATGATGATGATGATCCATTGTGGAAATGGAGAGTGCGAGTCGCCTACGCTTGTTCTTTTGTGTGTGTCAGCATTCCGGGCCCTGGAGTTGAGTCACTCCTCTTGTGTCTGGCACGTCTTGCTTGAAACAACGCACAGAAATGTTGAGTAATCGCGGATGTCACACACCTTCCTACCAGAGTAGGAAGCGAGACTTTTTTTTTTTTTTGAGTTGACGTCACAGTGTTGTTTTTTTGACAAGCCTTTTGTGACTCAGCTCGCACGCGAGGCCGGTCCACCACCAATGTCTCAAAAAGTGGCTTTTTACGTACGTGTGCGTGTTTAAACCAAAGCTCACGTGACGTTATAACTCACTTGTCCTTAACTCATTTGCTGACAAAAACGTATTATGTTCTATTTGAAATATTACCAGTGTCCCAAAGACGTATTTATATGTTGTTGTTTTTTTTTAAATGCAAGAGCAGGGCTAGGGAACCCTGGTCCTCAACAGCCGCTATCGACGCCTGTTTTCCATGTCTCCCTCCAACACAGCTGACTCGTTATCATCATCATAATCATCATCATCATCAGCAGCAGCAGCAGCAGCAAGCTCTGTAGAAGTCTGATAACGATCCAGTTCATCAAATCAGCTGTATTGGTGGAGGGAAACATGGAAGTCAGGCAGGTTCAGTGGCTCTCGAGGACCAGGGTTTCCTAACCCTGCGCTAGAGCATACCGAAGGCTTTGACACAGCCTCTCAACTGAAGAAAACACTTGAAGCAATGGTAGTTATTACCAATACGGCCCGTAGATGGTAACAGAGTATAAGAGATCAACCAGGGCCTTGTTGCAACAACGTTGCTGTTTTCCCCACAGTTGTAAACAGATTTGTGAGTAATGATGAAGCTATATTCTAATGTGAATTGCTGCAAAACGGAAACACATAGAAATATACTTTTTTTCTGATGAAAGAAGAAACTCTAATCTTTCTTTTTGTAGGTTCCATGTTGAACAATAGCTGTCAGGGTTACCTGTTTGACATCTATTAGACACGACACAAAAAGCAGAGAAGACACTCAGTTCAGGGCTCGCGAGGAGATGAACTGACTGACACAATTCACTTCTGCACTCTATGAAGATTCCTCTCCTCACCCTCTCTATTCATTTGACTTTCCAAACCCTTTCCACGTCCCTAGTTACATGGGTGTTTCAACCCCAAAAATGCAAATGCAAGGCATAGTTGGAACACTGTGTACTTGTTTGTCTATGTGTTGTGAGGAGAAGATTGCTGAGTACGTGTGGTCAAGTTTGCAATCATTTCTTAACAGAAAACAGACGACCTCAGCAGACTGGCTCGAACCATTCTGCTGCGTTAGATGTTGTGGTTCTTCAGCTTTTGAGTCATCTTCAAATAGCTAGGCTATGTGAATGTAAGTGGGAACAGAGCAAAGCATTCTTCATTGCAAGCAGAAGCAGTTTTTCATTGCAGCAGTTGTACAACTTATTATTTCCAATTATTCCTACAATAGAATAGCAATAGAACACAATATTGTGTGGGCCCTGCAAAATCAGTCCAAATCCAGTAAAAAAAATAATAAATAAAAATAAAAATAAAAATAAAAATAAAATAAAAATAAAAATAAAAATAAAAATAAAAATAAAAATAAAAATAAAAATAAAAATAAAAATAAAAATAAAAATAAAATAAAATAAAAATAGCCGGGAGCGAAGGGCGTTGAGTTGCTTCAGTGAAAATGGCTGCTGGGAGTGAACGAGTTAAAGTTCACGTGTGCACATGCACGTTGTGTACAACAGGAAGCCGCAAGTCTTCAGTGCCTCCGCCCCATTCGCCAGCCAGGGAGGCCAACTTCTTCCTCTGACTTGTGACGACGGCTTCCTCTTCCCCTCAAAAAGCGATACCACTTCTCTTGAAATGTCAACAGACACGTAGAGCAGACGCACACTTGACTAGCCACATGATTAGGTACATCTGTGAGAGCGCTTCGCTTTAATGAAAAACAATTTTAAAAACAATAGTCTTATTGTGTGATTATTATTCTTTTTACCTAAATATTGTGATTGTGATTTAATATGTGATTATTTTTTTCAAAGTATTAATCAACACTGGAAATAAATTGTTCAGTATTTGCCTACAATAAACTATAGCAGATGATTCAATTACTGTAACTATTGTTGTAAAACAAGAGTTACAGTAATTGAATCAATGATTAAATATGATAATAATTGTGGGGGGGGGGTCACATATTAAATCACAATCACAATATTGGGGTAAAAAAAAAAAATAATAATCGCAATGTTTTCAAAATTGTTTTCCATGAACGCAAACCGCTCTCGCTGGTAATGCAACGTCGCTAGCTGACAAGACACCCCCCAATTATGCCTGCAGTCTCCCCCCAAAAAAATGTCACAAAGCCAAGAACATGCAGAGGCTTGGTTCCCACGTTGCTAGGCAACCGCTGAGTAAGCATTTTCTGGGCACCTACTGACACATTTCTTGTTATGACACGTAGTAAAATACTGAACTAACATATTGAATAACAATCAATTTACTGTTTGAGTTGACTTCGTGGCTGAAGAGTGTATTGCTAGTTCAAAAGAAGTCATTATTCAGAGTACACACACGAGACAAACGTGTGTGTGTGGGGTGGGGGGGGTGCTCTTTTAGCTTATTTACAACCTCACCATCAAAGCTGTTTTTCCATGTCAATCGATCAGATCGGAAGTGAACGTTCAAAGCCTTTTTTTTTTTTTTAGAAGGGGAGGGGCCTGGCCAACACACTCCAGTGTGTGTGTGTGTGCGTGTGTGTGTGTGTGTGTGTGTGGGTGTGTGTGTGTGTGTGTGTGTGTGTGTGGTGAGGGGGGGGATAGTGTAAAACTTTATGACCCGTAATATAGCGGAGTCAAACAAACAAAAAACACTTGCTTCTTTTACCCTGTTTGTCTTAGTTTTGGCTTTGCGTAATTTGCGTTTAAAAAAAGAGCGCACAAAATGCACGCCAGCATGTTTAATGACGTAACGAAAGCAACCCCCCTTTTCTAAAAACAGAGGCAGATTAAAGTCCTTGCGGTGTGGGTTTCCCGATTCAACCGGGAGGGGGGTGGGGGGTCAGACATCGCCCCTCCCCCCGCCAAACAGAGAGGTGATGCAAATCACTTCCTTTCATTGCGTCTCTTTGTGTGCGTCAGGATTGACTTGCTTGGTGTGGGGGCAGCTCGCCATTCACTTCATACGGCTGCCGAACCCTGCACCCAGCCCCCACCACTCCTACTCATGCACAATAGTGTGAGATCTTCTTACGCAGGCATTTTTCCTTTCTTTTTTTTCTAAACTGTCCGTCTTTGCTTCCCATTTCCAGCTAAATGGAACTACTAATGAATGAAACTCCCTCAAAATAGACCACAAGACAACATTAAAAAACAAAAACAACGGAATGATTGTAAATAGAACAAGTTTACCGCATCTCACCTGCAGAAAAAAACACGCACCAAAATTCCCCCAAGCCACCTACAACATCCACAAACTAAAGTCTTACTTCCCGTTCCAGTAAAGTCTCGTCATAACTTCAAAGCAGCACTTATGACATCATACTTAGACAAGTTTCAAACGTCCATGCACGCACTCACCGGGTAATCCAGGGGAAAACACACAAAAATGCCGATATAATTTCCAAGTCGAAATGTGTATCCACTTCCCGTGCGTGCGTTTATAGATCCACACTGGCGAAATAAATTCCCAGACAAAAGTTCGCTTTTAATAATCCTTTCTTAACGAGAGTCCGGGCGTCCCCCCCCCCCGCGACAAGATCCTGAGAAGGTGGCCGAGGACGGCGCCTCGTATTCCGCCTCGCAGTCGATGTGATCTCCGTGTGGCTTTTTTTTTTCGACGCACACGCTCTCTCAAGAGCTTCTCGGGTTGCGCTCGGCTCACTTTTTAAAGGGACAGAGTCAACCACGCACACTCGCAAGATGACGTCACCGCACGGCCCCGGCCGGAATTCCCTGACAGAGCATACTGGCACCGAGTCAGTCAGCCGCCTCGCGACTACTCGCGGTACCAGAACCACCCCCGGCCCCCCCTATCCGACCGACTCTCCACCCCCACGCCACACTTGAACACATCACGGTGATGAATGTACTGTATTATGTAAAGAAAATAAATCAAAGGGAATTCGAGGCTTGTTGCTCAAGTGCGCCACCTAAAAGTTGCACTGCAAAAAAACTGCACTTGTAAAAACAAGAAACAAGTGACGAACATATAACTTGATTTAAAAAAAATAATAATAAATAAATAAATAAATAAAATAAAGAATATATATATATAGTATATGACAATTCAGCTTCTGCAAACGAGTAAAAACACAAGTGTATGTATATTAGGGATGTAATGATATCCAAACATCATCATACGATACTATCACGATATGAAAGGTCACGATACGATAATTATCATGATATTGTGGGGAGATTGGCGATACAAAAGAAGGTCACAATATTGTAAAAACAAAAAAATGTGCTCATACAACAAAATACACAATATTGTTTTTGTACATTACAGTATTGAAAAATATGAAATTTTATATATATACAGTGGTACCTCTACTTACGAACGTCTCTTCATATGAAATTCTCTACTTACGAAACGCCTCAACAGGAAAATAATGCCTCTTGTTACGAAAGAAATTTCAAGATACGAAAGGTAAAAATAGAAGAAAAAAAAATGTTGCGTTCGGTACTCTCTTTTTTCGAACGTAATATCTTTCTGGCATCCCATTGGCTAAGACCGTATGTATCTTTGATCGTAGATAATAACTACATACTAGATCGGTGTCTATGCATCTTTTTGGCATCCCATTGGCTCAGACTGTAGGTATCTGAGCGTAGATAATGCAGTAACTAGATAATAGAGGAGGACGCTGCTGTCGATGCAGCGTCCTCCTCATTCATCCCTCGGACCACGAGGTGTTCGGATCTTTTACAGTAGGTATTCATTATAGACCCCAAGAAAGTGATGGATAGAAACAAAGCAAGAGACTAGAGCTGCAAGCAGCTATGAAGGGCCCTCGCAACCCGGGCCACGTTGGGGTATTTGCATGTCGGGGTACTGGCATGTTGGGGTACTGTTTCATAGGAAACCGTCTAAATTGTAAATGTTTTTGACATGCTTTGTGTTTGCAAAGTTTCATGCACATGGCTATAGAATAATTTTTGGAGGTATTAGGCTGATAGGTATGCCTCCCAATATTCACACATCTAGCTGAACCATATAATCGGATATACTTCAGAAAAATATCTAGACGGCGCTATTGAGCCATTTATTACAAATTGCACAACAAATGATAAAATATTCATGTTTGTGAGAGATCTGATCTGTGTGCAAAATTTTGTGAGTTTTTGCCCATGTTTAGACTCTCAAAAAAAAAAATTCTTTGCAAACAATGCATCGCTACAGCAAAGGTGTGTGACAAAATAAAAAAAATTCAATAACTTTTCATCTTAAATATCTTAAGATGAAACATGCCAAAGAATGAAGACGATGTGATAAGTTTTGCAGAAAATATGACCCCTATAAAAGGCCCCAAAAAGTGGCTACAAATACCAAAGTAAATCAAAATGTCAGACTTCCTGTTTGGTTTAGCATATGGTTCCAAGAGACTTTTTTTGTACATCGTGGGCTCTTATGTATGCCTCCAAGTTATCATAGCTCTAGGTGAAACGTACAACCGTGAATGCTTCGTTAAAGAGGATTTTATTTTTTTTTAGCAAAAAATGTGATGCCCGGCCCCTGGGGGACTTCCTGTTGGGTTTAGTACATGGTACCAAGAGACTTTTTTGTACATCGTGGGCTGTTGTCTCCAAATTTTCGTAGCTCGAGCTGCTTCGTACAACTGGGAATGCTTCATTAAGAAGGATTTTTTTCCTTTGCAAACAAGTGCATGCCACGACAACAGCGTGCGACGAAATAAAAAGCTTTCAATACATTTTCATCGTCAACATCTTAAGATGAATCACACCAAGTTTGAAGATGATCGGATAAACTCTGTAGGAGGAGTTCGTTAAAATAAGACCCCTATGAAATGGCCCAAAAAATGGCAACACGTTCCAAAGTAAATCAAAATGGTGGACTTCCTGTTGGGGTTAGCATATGTTTCAAAAAGAGTTTTTTGTAGGTCATAGTCTGTTACATATGTGAACCAATTTTCGTAGCTCTAGATTAAACGTACAACCGGCAATGCTTCGTTAAGTAAGACTTTTTAAACTCTAAATTTGATGCCCCGCCTCTGGCGGACTTCCTGTTGGGTTTAGCATATGGCACCAACAGACTTTTTTGTAGATCATAGTCTGTTACATATGTGTACCAATTTTCGTAGCTCTAGGTTAAACGTACAACCGGCAATACTACGTTTAGTAAGAGTTTTGAAACTCTAAATTTGATGCCTCACCCCCGTCATATAGTAGGTCAAAACATTTTGATTTTTTACCATGATGTTGTCCCAGGTGTTGAGATGGTACAGCCCAAGGTTGAAGTCAATCGGGTTAACCGTGTAGGAGAAGCGGGCAAAAGTATGACCCCTGTAAATGTGCAAAAATGGGCCAAAATTGGACATTTAAATACTCATACCTCACTTCCTGTCTATTTTAGGGTACACATATCAAAGAGGTTTTTGTTCATCTAGATGTGTTACAGGTGCCACACAATTTTCGTAGCCATAGGACAATCGTAGTGGGACAGGGATCCGTTAAACCTATGTAGGTGTCACTATGGAGCCATTTTTATCACGTATGGCGACTTTAAAATATCAAATTTTTTCGCCAGGCCTGACGTGTGTGTAAAGTTTGGTGAGTTTTCGTTCACGTTTAGTGTCTCAAAAATTTGATTGTTTGCGGAAAAGAATAATAACAAAGAAAAAGAATAACTAGAGCTGCGAGCAGCTATAAAGGGCCCTCGCAACCCGTGCCACGTTGGGGTATTTGCACGTCGGGGTACTGGCACGTTAGGGTACTGTTTCATAAGAAACCGTCTAAATTGTAAATGTTTTGCCATGCTTTTTGTGTTTGTTCACATTGCTATGGAATGCTTTGTCGAGGTATTCGGCTGATAGGTATGCCTCCCAATATTCACACATCTTGCTGAATCATATAAAAAAAAAAAATTCTTTGCAAACAATGCATCGCTACAGCAAAGGCGTGCCACGTTGGGGTACTTGCACGTCGGGGTACTGGCACGTTGGGGTACTGTCAAATAGGACAAGGACCATCTAAAATGTTTTTGACAAGCCTTGTGTGTGCAAAGTTTAATCAAAACGCAAAATATGGTGCGCAATTCCCAAAATAAATTCAAAATGGCGGACTTCCTTTTAGGTTTAGCATACGGCTACAGAATACTTTTTGTAGGTCTTAAGCTAATAGGTATGCCTCCCAGTTTTCACAAATCTAGGTCAAGTCATCTTTAGTTGTGTATCGCTTGAATCATACAATTGGAAATGCTCCATAAAAATGCATAGAGGGCGCTATTGAGCACAACGTTGGGTTACTTGCACGTCGGGGTACTGGCACGTTGGGGTACTGTTACATGGAACAAGGACCATTTAAAATGTTAGTTTTTTCCATGCCTTGTCTTTGCAAAGTTTAATGAAGAAGGCCAAAAATTATGTATAATTCCCAAAATAAAATCAAAATAGCGGACTTCCTCTTTGGTTTGGCAAATGGCTACATAATACTTTTTTGTAGGTCTAGCATAATCATACAATCGGAAATGCTTCATAAAAATGTCTAGAGGGCGCTATTTATTGCAAATTGCACAATAAATCTCTGAAAATTCATGTTCATGACAAGTCTGATGTGTTTGCAAAGTTTCATGAGTTTTCATGTGTATAAAAAAAAAAAAAAGCAGCACTTGACAACTGTTACATGGAACAAGGACCATTTAAAATGTTAGTTTTTTCCATGCCTTGTCTGTGCAAAGTTGAATGAAAAAGGCCAAAAATGATGTAGAATTCCCAAAATAAAATCAAAATAGCGGACTTCCTCTTTGGTTTGGCAAATGGCTACATAATACTTTTTTGTAGGTCTAGCATAATCATACAATCGGAAATGCTTCATAAAAAGGTCTAGAGGGCGCTATTTATTGCAAATTGCACAATAAATCTCTGAAAATTCATGTTCATGACAAGTCTGATGTGTTTGCAAAGTTCCATGAGTTTTCATGTGTATAAAAAAAAAAAAGCAGCACTTGACAAACAATGCATTGCTATGGCAACAGCGTGTTACAAAATAAAAAACTTTCGATTACTTTGCATCTTAAACATCTTAAGATGAAACACACCAAGTTTGAAGACAGTCGGATAAATTTTGTAGGAGGGGTTCGTTAAAATATGACCCCTGAAAGTTTTTCCTTGCCCGGTTGGAGGGTTAGATCAGGGGATGTCGCAACTTGTTTGTGGTTAAGTGCTACAGAAGTAAATGTGTCTTAACAACCTCATGATTGAATGTGTTTTCAATTCTCTAGGATGTGATTGGATTGTATCAATTAAATGTTCTTATAACTGATTCAGTGAGTAGTAAAAATAGTGTGTCAAGTATAATGACATGAAATATAAGGAATACAAAAAACAAAACAAGAACCCTCTAAATTACACATTTTGTTCCAGGCTTTATGTGCGTGCATAGTTTGAGTATACACCTAGGTTTAGGCCAGGAGTGTTCAAACCTTTTGCAAAGAGGGCCGGGTATGGTAAGGTGAAAATGTGTGGGGCCTAATCAACCATTTAGTTTAGCCTGACATAATTTTTTTACATGCATATGTAAATATATATATGTGGACAAATGTGTACATATGTCTACAAATTTTTGTAGCTCGAGCTGCTTCGTCCAACTGGGAACGCTGCATTAAGAAGGATTTTTTTTTCCTTTGCCAACAGTGCATGCCACGACAACAGCGAGCGATGAAATAAAAAGCTTTCAATAACTTTTCATCGTCAACATCTTAAGATGAATCACACCAAGTTTGAAGATGATCGGATAAACTCTGTAAGAGGAGTTCGTTAAAATAGGACCCCTATGAAATGGCCAAAAAAATGGGAACACGTTCCAAAGTAAATCAAAATGGTGGACTTTCTGTTAGGTTTAGCATATGGTTCAAAAAGAGTTTTTTGTACCTTGAGGGCTGTTACATATGTCTTTAAATTTTGGTAACTCTAGGTGAAACGTACAGCCGGGAATGCTTCATTAAGTAAGAATTTTGAAACTCCAAATTTGATGCCCCGCCTCTGGCGGACTTCCTGTTGGGTTTAGCATATGGCACCAACAGACTTTTTTGTAGGTCATAGTCTGTTACATATGTGTACCAATTTTCGTAGCTCTAGGTTAAACATACAACCGGCAATACTACGTTTAGTAAGAGTTTTGAAACTCTAAATTTGATGCCCCACCGCCGTCATATAGTATGTCGAAAACTTTAGATTTTTTACCATGGTGTTGTCCCAGGTCTTGAGATGGTACATCCCAAGTTTGAAGTCAATTGGATTAACCGTGTAGGAGAAGCAGGCAAAAGTATGACCCCTGTAAATGTGCAAAAATTGGCCAAAATTGGACATTTAAATACTCATATCTCACTTCCTGTCTATTTTAGGGTACACACATCAAAGAGGTTTTTGTTCATCTGGATGTGCTACAGGTGCCACACAATTTTCATAGCCGTCGGACAATCGTAGCGGGCCAGGGATCTGTTTAACCTATGTAGGTGGCGCTATGGAGCCATTTTTCTGTTATCACCTATGGCGACTTTAAAATATCAAATTTTTCGCCAGGCCTGACGTGTGTGTAAAGTTTGGTGAGTTTTCGTTCACGTTTAGTGTCTCAAAAATGTGATTGTTTGCGGAAAAGAATAATAACAAATAAAAAGAAGAACTAGAGCTGCGAGCAGCTATAAAGGGCCCTCGCAACCCGGGCCACGTTGGGGTATTTGCACGTCGGGGTACTGGCATGTTGGGGTACTGTCAAATAGGAAACCATCTAAATTGTAAACGTTTTTGCCATGCTTTGTGTTTTTAAAGTTTCATGGAAAGGCCAAAAACGATGCACAATTAACAAAATAAAATCAAAATGGATTGGCACATGGCTATATAGAATACTTTTTGAATATATTCGGCATGCCTGCCAATATTCACACATCTAGCTGAATCATATAATCGGAAAGACTTCATAAAAATGTCTAGAGGGCGCTATTGAGCCATTTATTACAAATTGCACAACAAATCTCTAAATAAAATATTCATGTTCCAGACAGGTCTGGTGTGTGTGCAAAGTTTTGTGAGTTTTCACCCATATTTAGACTCTCAAAAAAGCATTTTTCTTCACAAACAATGCATGGCTACAGCAAAGGAGTGTGACAAAATAAAAAAATTCAATAACTTTTCATCTTAAATATCTTAAGATGAAACACGCCAAAGAATGAAGACGATCTGATAAGTTCTGTTGAAAATATGACCCCTATAAAAGGCCCCAAAAAAATGGCTACAAATACCAAAGTAAATCAAAATGGCAGACTTCCTTTTTGATTCAGCATATGGCTTTAGAAACCTTTTTGTAAGTCTTAGGCTGATAGGTATCCCAATTTTTACAAATCTAGCTGAATCATAAAACACAAAACATTTGCAAAAGCTTCATAAAAATGTCTAGAGGGCGCTATTGAACCATTTATTGCAAATTGAATAAGAAATCTCTAAAATATTCATGCTGATGACAAGCCTGATGTGTGTGTAAAGTTTCATGAGTTTTTGCACATGTTTAGACCAAAACAAAAAAGCAGCATTTTACTTGGCAAACAATGCATCGCCATGACAACGGCGTGCGACAAAATAAATAACTTTCGATAACTTTGCATCTTAAACATCTTAAGATGAAGCACACCAAGTTTAAAGACAGTCGGATAAATTTTGTAGGAGGAGTTCGTTAAAATATGACCCCTAAAAAAGGCCACAAAAAATGGCTACAAATCCCAACGTAAATCAAAATGGTGGACTTCCTGATTGGTTTAGCATATGGCTCCAAGAGACTTTTTTTGTACATCCTGAGCTCTTATGTTTGCCTGCAAATTATCATAGCTTTAGGTGAAACGTACAACCGGGAATGCTTTGTCTGTTTAATCAAAACGCAAAATATGGTGTGCAATTCGATGCATTGCTATGTCAACAGCGTGTGACAAAATAAAAAACTTTCGATTACTTTGCATCTTAAACATCTTAAGATGAAACATACCAAGTTTGAAGACAGTCGGATAAATTTTGTAGGAGGGGTTCGTTAAAATATGACCCCTGAAAAAGGCCACAAAAAATGGCAACAAATCCCATCATAAATCAAAATGGCGGACTTCCTGTTTGGTTTAGCACATGGTTCCAAGAGACTTTTTTGTACATCGTGGGCTCTTATGTATGCCTGCAAATTATCATAGCGCTAGGTGAAACGTACAACCGGGAATGCTTCGTTAAAGAGGAGTTTTTTAGCTCAAAATGTGATGCCCGGCCCCTGGGGGACTTCCTGTTAGGTTAAGCACATGGCACCAAGAGACTTTTTTGTACATCCTGGACTGTTACATATGTCTACAATTTTTCGTCGCTCTAGCTGCTTCGTACAACTGGGAATGCTTCATTAATAAGATTTTTTTTCCTTTGCAAAAAGTGCATGCCACGACAACAGCGTGTGACGAAATAAAAAACTTTCAATAACTTTTCATTTTCAACATCTTAAGATGAATCACACCAAGTTTGAAGATGATCGGATAAACTCTGTAGGAGGAGTTTGTTAAAATATGACCCCTATGAAATGGCCAAAAAAAATGGCAACACATTCCAAAGTAAATCAAAATGGCGGACGTCCTGTTAGGTTTAGCATATGGTTCAAAAAGAGTTTTTTGTACCTCGAGGACTGTTATATACCTCTACAAATGTTGGTAACTCTATGTGAAACGTACAGCCGGGTATGCTTTGTTAAAGAGGAGTTTTTTAGCTCAAAATGTGATGCCCGGCCCCTGGGGGACTTCCTGTTGGGTTTAGCACAGGGCACCAAGAGACTTTTTTGTACATCTTGGGCTGTTACATATGTCTACAAATTTTCGTAGCTCTAGCTGCTTCGTACAAATGGGAATGCTTCTTTAAGGATATTTTTTTTCCTTTAAAAACAGTGCATGCCATGACAACAGCGTGCGATGAAATACAAAGCTTTCAATAACTTTTCATCTTCAACATCTTAAGATGAATCACACCAAGTTTGAAGATGATCGGATAAACACTGTAGGAGGAGTTCGTTAAAATAAGACCCCAATGAAATGACCAAAAAAATGGCAACACGTTCCAAAATAAATCAAAATGGTGGACTTCCTGTTAGGTTTAGCATATGGTTCAAAAAGAGTTTTTTGTAGGTCATAGCCTGTTACATATGTGTACCAATTTTCGTAGCTCTAGATTAAACGTACAACCGGCAATGCTTCGTGAAGTAAGAATTTTTAAACTCTAAATTTGATGCGCCGCCGCCGTCATATAGTATATCAAAAACTTTTCATTTTTCACAATGATGTTGTCCCAGGTGTTGAGATGGTACATCCCAAGTTTGAAGTCAATCGGGTTAACCGTGTAGGAGAAGCGGGCAAAAGTATGACCCCTGTAAATGTGCAAAAATTGGCAAAAATTGGACATTTAAATACTCATACCTCACTTTCTGTCTATTTTAGGGTACACACTTCAAAGAGGTTTTTGTTCATTGGGATGTGCTACAGGTGCCACACAATTTTCATAGCCGTCGGACAATCGTAGCGGGACAGGGATCCGTTTAACCTATGTAGGGGGCGCTAAGGAGCCATTTTCTGTTATCATGTATGGCGACTTTAAAATATCAAATTTTTCGCCAGGCCTGATGTGCGTGTAAAGTTTGGTGAGTTTTCGGTCACGTTTAGTGTCTCAAAAATGCGATTGTTTGCGGAGAAGAATAATAATAAGAATAACTAGAGCTGCGAGCAGCTATAAAGGGCCCTCGCAACCCGGGCCACGTTGGGGTATTTGCACGTCGGGGTACTGGCATGTTGGGGTACTGTCAAATAGGAAACCATCTAAATTGTAAACGTTTTTGCCATGCTTTGTGTTTTTAAAGTTTCATGGAAAGGCCAAAAACGATGCACAATTAACAAAATAAAATCAAAATGGATTGGCACATGGCTATATAGAATACTTTTTGAATATATTCGGCATGCCTGCCAATATTCACACATCTAGCTGAATCATATAATCGGAAAGACTTCATAAAAATGTCTAGAGGGCGCTATTGAGCCATTTATTACAAATAGCACAACAAATCTCTAAATAAAATATTCATGTTCTAGACAGGTCTGGTGCGTGTGCAAAGTTTTGTGAGTTTTCACCCATATTTAGACTCTCAAAAAAGCATTTTTCTTCACAAACAATGCATGGCTACAGCAAAGGCGTGTGACAAAATAAAAAAATTCAATAACTTTTCATCTTAAATATCTTAAGATGAAACACGCCAAAGAATGAAGACGATCTGATAAGTTCTGTTGAAAATATGACCCCTATAAAAGGCCCCAAAAAATGGCTACAAATACCAAAGTAAATCAAAATGGCAGACTTCCTTTTTGATTCAGCATATGGCTTTAGAAACCTTTTTGTAAGTCTTAGGCTGATAGGTATCCCAATTTTTACAAATCTAGCTGAATCATAAAACACAAAACATTTGCAAAAGCTTCATAAAAATGTCTAGAGGGCGCTATTGAACCATTTATTGCAAATTGAATAAGAAATCTCTAAAATATTCATGCTGATGACAAGCCTGATGTGTGTGTAAAGTTTCATGAGTTTTTGCACATGTTTAGACCAAAAAAAAAAAGTAACATTTTACTTGGCAAACAATGCATCGCCATGACAACGGCGTGCGACAAAATAAATAACTTTCGATAACTTTGCATCTTAAACATCTTAAGATGAAGCACACCAAGTTTAAAGACAGTCGGATAAATTTTGTAGGAGGAGTTCGTTAAAATATGACCCCTAAAAAAGGCCACAAAAAATGGCTACAAATCCCAACGTAAATCAAAATGGTGGACTTCCTGATTGGTTTAGCATATTGCTCCAAGAGACTTTTTTTGTACATCCTGAGCTCTTATGTTTGCCTGCAAATTATCATAGCTTTAGGTGTTTAATCAAAACGCAAAATATGGTGTGCAATTCCCATGCATTGCTATGGCAACAGCGTGTGACAAAATAAAAAACTTTCGATTACTTTGCATCTTAAACATCTTAAGATGAAACATACCAAGTTTGAAGACAGTCGGATAAATTTTGTAGGAGGGGTTCGTTAAAATATGACCCCTGAAAAAGGCCACAAAAAATGGCAACAAATCCCATCATAAATCAAAATGGCGGACTTCCTGTTTGGTTTAGCCCATGGTTCCAAGAGACTTTTTTGTACATCGTGGGCTCTTATGTATGCCTGCAAATTATCATAGCGCTAGGTGAAACGTACAACCGGGAATGCTTCGTTAAAGAGGAGTTTTTTAGCTCAAAATGTGATGCCCGGCCCCTGGGGGACTTCCTGTTGCGTTTAGCACATGGCACCAAGAGACATTTTTGTACATCCTGGGCTGTTACATATGTCTACAATTTTTCGTCGCTCTAGCTGCTTCGTACAACTGGGAATGCTTCATTAAGAAGGATTTTTTTCCTTTGCAAAAAGTGCATGCCACGATAACAGCGTGTGACGAAATAAAAAACTTTCAATAACTTTTCATTTTCAACATCTTAAGATGAATCACACCAAGTTTGAAGATGATCGGATAAACTCTGTAGGAGGAGTTTGTTAAAATATGACCCCTATGAAATGGCCCAAAAAAATGGCAACACATTCCAAAGTAAATCAAAATGGCGGACGTCCTGTTAGGTTTAGCATATGGTTCAAAAAGAGTTTTTTGTACCTCTAGGGCTGTTATATACCTCTACAAATTTTGGTAACTCTAGGTGAAACGTACAGCCGGGTATGCTTTGTTAAAGAGGAGTTTTTTTTAGCTCAAAATGTGATGCCCGGCCCCTGGGGGACTTCCTGTTGGGTTTAGCACAGGGCACCAAGAGACTTTTTTGTACATCTTGGGCTGTTACATATGTCTACAAATTTTCGTAGCTCTAGCTGCTTCGTACAACTGGCAATGCTTCTTTAAGGATATTTTTTTTCCTTTGCAAACAGTGCATGCCATGACAACAGCGTGCGACGAAATACAAAGCTTTCAATAACTTTTCATCTTCAACATCTTAAGATGAATCACACCAAGTTTGAAGATGATCGGATAAACACTGTAGGAGGAGTTCGTTAAAATAAGGCCCCAATGAAATGGCCAAAAAAATGGCAACACGTTCCAAAATAAATCAAAATGGTGGACTTCCTGTTAGGTTTAGCATATGGTTCAAAAAGAGTTTTTTGTAGGTCATAGTCTGTTACATATGTGTACCAATTTTCGTAGCTCTAGATTAAACGTACAACCGGCAATGCCTCGTGAAGTAAGAATTTTTAAACTCTAAATTTGATGCGCCGCCGCCGTCATATAGTATATCAAAAACTTTTCATTTTTCACAATGATGTTGTCCCAGGTGTTGAGATGGTACATCCCAAGTTTGAAGTCAATCGGGTTAACCGTGTAGGAGAAGCGGGCAAAAGTATGACCCCTGTAAATGTGCAAAAATTGGCAAAAATTGGACATTTAAATACTCATACCTCACTTTCTGTCTATTTTAGGGTACACACTTCAAAGAGGTTTTTGTTCATTGGGATGTGCTACAGGTGCCACACAATTTTCATAGCCGTCGGACAATCGTAGCGGGACAGGGATCAGTTTAACCTATGTAGGGGGCGCTAAGGAGCCATTTTTCTGTTATCATGTATGGCGACTTTAAAATATCAAATTTTTCGCCAGGCCTGATGTGCGTGTAAAGTTTGGTGAGTTTTCGGTCACGTTTAGTGTCTCAAAAATGCGATTGTTTGCGGAGAAGAATAATAATAAGAACTAGAGCTGCGAGCAGCTATAAAGGGCCCTCGCAACCCGGGCCACGTTGGGGTATATGCAAGTCGGGGGACTTGCACGTTGGGGTACTGTTAAATAGACAAGGACCATGGAAAATAGAAATGCATTTGCCGTGCCTTGTGTGTAAAAAGGTGCAGTAAAAGGCCAAAAATGATGCACAATTCCCAAAATAAATTCAAAAGTGTGGACTTTCTGATGTGTGTGCAAAGTTTCATGAAAAGTCGCTCGTTTGATATTCAAAACCAGCATCTGTTTATTTGAAAACATTGCATGGCACAGAGATGGTGTGTGATCAAATAAAAAGCTTTTTGATGACTCTTAATGTGGTGTCGCTGTGCAACACATACGTATTCATGACATAGTGAAGTATTGTGACAGTTTTGTAGGGTCCAGCAAACAGTAAATGTGTGACAGTTATTCAAGAAAAAATGTAGCTTTGAAGCAGGCTAACCAATGACATCATCTAAAGGGGAAAAAAGCACATGAGCAAGCATAGGTATAAGTAGAGGAGAAAAAGAGATGAAAGAAGTGCGAGAGATGGAACAGGAGAGGAATGCAGCTGTTTATGTATAGCTGTTGTAACAGGACAGATTAAATAACACTTTAACCTGGGGTTAACAGCGCCCTAGGACAGATAAACTCTTTAGTGTAAAAGTTTTCTGGGACAGATGAATCCCTTGGGGTCAAAGAGTTTGGGTTAGCACGTAGTCTGTCTTAGGATAATGTAACCTCCATGGATGAATTAGTCCTAGGACGCTTTGATCTGCGGGCTAAAACTTCAGGGGGGTTAACCTGTCCTGTTATATTGTGATCATCGTCTTCGTGCATGTCCTCAGTGGCTTCTTCTGTCTGTGTGGCAGCATTTGATACATCTGTAGAACAAAAAAGAATGAAGAATCATGTTAGATCTGTGAAGTTTGGTTGTCTTAGGTGTAGTTTACAGAACAGTCGTGTGCATATTTTTAGCATGGTAGTGTCTTAATACAAATGCATATTATGTAATGCACTGTATATGGATATTACAGACGTAATATTTGACGGTGATCTTATATTCATAGTTTTTGCCCGTTAATAAATAATATAGCTAGTAAGTAATAAGACACGCAAAAATGGTATAGTTGAATCCTCTGGGTCAAAAAGCAATGTTTTAGGATTGTGTGATGAAATGATGAATAAAAGTAAGGATACGACAGGTACATAAATGGTTATATATACACACGGACATATATATTTATACAGTATAACAGTGCCGCATGTATTGGTTTTAAGGAAAGAGTTGAAAAGCAGTGTTCAGAAAAAAGCATAAGACGCACAAAGTACCATTTCACTACATGTAATAAGTTGTCAAGTAGACATGTGAATTAAGTGGTTAAGATAGTGGCTACTGTGCAAGTAAGCTTCAATTGTCTCTAAAAGGTTAGCATATGTGTTCTACATGATATCAATGGCTAGACGTGCTCGTGGAGAAACATTACAAACAGAAAAACACACTAAAGGTGCCTTTAACAAACCTGTTAATAAATGAGAACTTAATACATATATGTATGGCATACTGTATATGATTGAGAAAGTTGTCCTGTTTAGTTTATGTATTGTATACTTACGGAAAAAAGTTGGCAATCTTTGCGTATGGAGATGATTAGAGGGTCTTTATCAAAAGAGAATTTGCTTGTTGATTTGTTCATGTTCTGTAGAAAAGCAAAGGAGTAGAAATAAATACAGTATCATACTTCATAAACATACAAGAAATTTGTAGCTGTATTAACCATTGTTGGTATTTGAAGTGATAATTTAGGAATAGAAGTGTAGTGATTGCAGAATTTATAGAGTGCTTACCTTGTATGACTTTGTAGATGGAAATGTCTTTTGTTGAAAGAGCTCTTTGTTGTCTACTATATATGCAAGGACAAGCATAAGTAGGTGTGGTTATGAAGTACTTGACCATTGAAATAAAGCAGTGGTATCAAATGTATGGACCGTGGTTTGGCTCAGGCCTGCAAAGGGGTTTAATGTGGCACAAGAGATAATCTTGTAAGGTACAAAAAATAATAATAATATAATAGGTATGCCTCTGAGTTTTCACAAATCTAGGTCAAGTCAAGTCATCTTTAGTTATTTTGCGCTTGAATCATCCAATCGGAAATGCTCCATAAAAAATGTATAGAGGGTGCGATTTATTGCAAATTGCACAAGAAATCTCTAAAAATTCATGTTAATGACAAGTCTGATGTGTGTGCAAAGTTTCACGAGTTTTCACACATGTATAGATAAAAAAAAACAAAGCAGCACTTTACTTGGCAACCAATGCATCGCTATAGCAGCAGCGTGCGACAAAATAAAAAACTTTCGATAAATTTGCATCTTAAACATCTTAAGATGAAACACACCAAGTTTGAACACGGTCGGATGAATTTTGTAGGAGGAGTTAAAATATGACCCCTAAAAAAGGCCACAAAAAAAGTCTACAAATCCCATCATAAATCAAAATGGCGGACTTCCTGTTTGGTTTAGCACATGGTTCCAAGAGACTTTTTTGTACATCGTGGGCTCTTATGTATGCCTCTAAATTATCATAGCGCTAGGTGAAACGTACAACCGGGAATGCTTCGTTAAAGAGGAGTTTTTTAGCTCAAAATGTGATGCCCGGCCCCTACGGGACTTCCTGTTGGGTTTAGCACATGGCACCAAGAGACTTTTTTGTACATCGTGGGCTGTTACATTTGTCTCCAAATTTTCGTAGCTCTAGCTGCTTCGTACAACTGGGAATGCTTCATTAAGAAGTAATTTTTTCCTTTGCAAACTGTGCATGCCACGGCAACAGCGTGCGACAAAATAAAAAGCTTTCAATAACTTTTCATCTTCAACATCTTAAGATGAATCACACCAAGTTTGGAGATGATCGGATAAACTCTGTAGGAGGAGTTCATTAAAATAAGACCCCTATGAAATGGCCCAAAAAATGGCAACACGTTCCAAAGTAAATCAAAATGGCGGACTTCCTGTTCGGTTTAGCATATGGTTCAAAAAGAGTTTTTTGTACCTTGAGGGCTGTTACATATGTCTTCAAATATTGGTAACTCTAGGTGAAATGTACAGCCGGGAATGCTTCATTAAGTTAGAATTTTGAAACACAAAATTTGATGCCTCGCCTCTGGCGGACTTCCTGTTAGGTTTAGCATATGGCACCAACAGGCTTTTTTGTAGATCATAGTCTGTTACATATGTGTACCAATTTTCGTAGCTCTAGATTAAACGTACCACCGGCAATGCTTCGTTAAGTAAGAATTTTGAAACTGTAAATTTGATGCCCCGCCACCGTCATATAGTATGTCAAAAACTTTAGATTTTTTACCATGATGTTGTCCCAGGTGTTGAGATGGTACAGCCCAAGTTTGAAGTCAATCGGGTTAACCGTGTAGGAGAAGCGGGCAAAAGTATGACCCCTGTAAATGTGCAAAAATGGGCCAAAATTGGACATTCAAATACTCATACCTCACTTCCTGTCTATTTTAGGGTACACATATCAAAGAGGTTTTTGTTCATCTGGATGTGCTACAGGTGCCACACAATTTTCGTAGCCATAGGACAATCGTAGCGGGACAGGGATCCGTTAAACCTATGTAGGTGGCGCTACAGAGCCATTTTTCTGTTATCATGTATGGCGACTTTAAAATATCAAATTTTTCGCCAGACCCGATCTGCGTGTAAAGTTTGGTGAGTTTTCGTTCATGTTTAGTGCCTCAAAAATGTGGTTGTTTGCGGAAAAGAATAATAACAAAGAAGAAGAAGAAGAACTAGAGCTGCGAGCAGCTATAAAGGGCCCTCGCAACCTGGGCCACGTTGGGGTACTTGCACGTCGGGGTACTGGCACGTTGGGGTACTGTCAAATCGGACAAGGACCATCTAAAATGTTTTTGACAAGCTTTGTGAGTGCAAAAGGCCAAAGATGGTGTGCAATTCCCAAAATAAATTTAAAATGGCGGACTTCCTTTTAGGTTTAGCATACGGCTACAGAATACTTTTTGTAGGTCTTAAGCTAATAGGTATGCCTCCCAGTTTTCACAAATCTAGGTCAAGTCATCTTTAGTTGTGTATCGCTTGAATCATACAATTGGAAATGCTCCATAAAACTGCATAGAGGGCGCTATTGAGCACAACGTTGGGTTACTTGCACGTCAGGGTACTGGCACGTTGGGGTACTGTTACATGGAACAAGGACCATTTAAAATGTTAGTTTTTTCCATGCCTTGTCTGTGCAAAGTTTAATGAAAGAGGCCAAAAATGATGTATAATTCCCAAAATAAAATCAAAATATCGGATTTTCACAAATCTAGCAGAATCATACAATCGGAAATACTTCATAAAAATGTCTAGAGGGCGCTATTTATTGCAAATTGCACAATAAATCTCTAAAAATTCATGTTCATGACAAGTCTGATGTGTTTGCAAAGTTTCATGAGTTTTCACACATGTATAGATAAAAAAAAAAACAAAGCAGCACTTCACTTGGCAAACAGCATCGCTATAGCAGCAGCGTGCGACAAAATAAAAAAACTTTCGATAACTTTGCATCTTAAACATCTTAAGATGAAACACACCAAGTTTGAAGACGGTCGGATGAACTTTGTACGAGGAGTTCGTTAAAATATGACAACTGAAAAAGGCCACAAAAAATGGCAACAAATCCCATCGTAAATCAAAATGGCAGACTTCCTGTTTGGTTTAGCACATGGTTCCAAGAGACTTTTTTGTACATCGTGGGCTCTTATGTATGCCTGCAAATTATCATCGCGCTAGGTGAAACGTACAACCAGGAATGCTTCGTTAAAGAGGAGTTTTCTAGCTCAAAATGTGATGCAAGGCCCCTGGGGGACTTCCTGTTGGGTTTAGCACATGGCACCAAGAGACTTTTTTGTACATTGTGGGCTGTTACATATGTCGACAAATTTTTGTAGCTCTAGCTACTTCGTACAACTGGGAATGCTTCATTAAGAGGGATTTTTTTCCTTTGCAAAAAGTGCATGCCACGACAACAGCGTGCGACGAAATAAAGAGCTTTCAATAACTTTTCATCCTCAACATCTTAAGATGAGTCACACCAAGTTTGAAGATGATCGGATAAACTCTGTAGGAGGAGTTCGTTAAAATATGACCCCTATGAAATGGCCCAAAAAATGGCAACACAGTCCAAAGTAAATAAAAATGGCGGACATCCTGTTAGGTTTAGCATATGGTTCAAAAAGAGTTTTTTGTACCTCGAGGGCTGTTATATACCTCTACAAATTTTGGTAACTCCAGGTGAAACGTACAGCCGGGTATGCTTTGTTAAAGAGGAGTTTTTTAGCTCAAAATGTGATGCCCGGCCCCTGGGGGACTTCCTGTTGGGTTTAGCACAGGGCACCAAGAGACTTTTTTGTACATCTTGGGCTGTTACATATGTCTACAAATTTTCGTAGCTCTAGCTGCTTCGTACAACTGGCAATGCTTCTTTAAGGATATTTTTTTTCCTTTGCAAACAGTGCATGCCATGACAACAGCGTGCGACGAAATACAAAGCTTTCAATAACTTTTCATCTTCAACATCTTAAGATGAATCACACCAAGTTTGAAGATGATCGGATAAACACTGTAGGAGGAGTTCGTTAAAATAAGACCCCAATGAAATGGCCAAAAAAATGGCAACACGTTCCAAAATAAATCAAAATGTCGGACTTCCTGTGAGGTTTAGCATATGGTTCAAAAAGAGTTTTTTGTAGGTCATAGCCTGTTACATATGTGTACCAATTTTCGTAGCTCTAGATTAAACGTACAACCGGCAATGCTTCATGAAGTAAGAATTTTTAAACTCTAAATTTGATGCGTCACCGACGTCATATAGTATATCAAAAACTTTAGATTTTTTACAATGATGTTGTCCCAGGTGTTGAGATGGTCCATCCCAAGTTTGAAGTTAATCGGGTTAACCGTGTAGGAGAAGCGGGCAAAAGTATGACCCCTGTAAATGTGCAAAACTGGGCCAAAATTGGACAGTCAGATGAACATACCTCACTTTCTGTCTATTTTAGGGTACACACATCAAAGAGGTTTTTGTTCATCTGGATGTGCTACGGGTGCCACACAATTTTCGTCGCCATAGGACAATCGTAGCGGGACAGGGATCCGTTTAACCTATGTAGGTGGCGCTATGGAGCCATTTTTCTGTTATCATGTATGGCGACTTTAAAATATCAAATTTTTCGCCAGGCCTGATGTGCGTGTAAAGTTTGGTGAGTTTTCGTTCACGTTTAGCGTCTCAAAAATGCGATTGTTTGCGGAGAAGAATAATAATAAGAATAATAATAATAAGAATTCCTACAAAAACAATAGGGCCTCGCAGCGGCACCGCCGCCGCCGCTGCTCGGGCCCTAATAATAATAAGAATTCCTTCAGGAACAATAGGGACCTCGCAGCGGTCGCTGCTCGGGCCCTAATAATAATAATAAGAAGAATTCCTACAAAAACAATAGGGCCTCGCAGCGGCACCGCCGCCGCCGCTGCTCGGGCCCTAATAATAAGAAGAAGAATTCCTACAAAAACAATAGGGCCTCGCAGCGGCACCGCCGCCGCCGCTGCTCGGGCCCTAATAATAAGAATTCCTTGAAAAACAATAGGGACCTCGCAGCGGTCGCTGCTCGGGCCCTAATAAGAATTCCTTGAAAAACAATAGGACCTCACAGCGGCACCGCCGCCGCCGCTGCTCGGGCCCTAATAATAGAAAAGTATGAAAAAGGGATGCGTTTGGTTGATCTCGCCAAAGAATATGGTCGTAATGCATCTACAATCGCCACATTATTAAAACAAAAGGAAGCCATAAAAAGGTATAACACCTTCCAAAGGCCTCGCTATAATTTCGAAGAGGAGGTCGGCAGTGAACGATGAGATGGAGAGGTTGTTACTCGTGTGGATAAAGGAGAACGAGATGGCTGGTGACAGTGACCGAGGCCACCATTTGTGAAAAGGCAACTGTCATTTTTAATGACCTCGTGAAGGAGGATGCAGGTGAGGGAATGTCGGCGAAAGAACACTAGGAGTTAACCAGAAAAAGTGTTAACCAGTCGGGCGATCGTTCATTATGATGACGTTTGCCTTGGACATTTCCGAAGGATTGTTAAAAGCCGACAAAAGCAAACGTCCTTGGATCAGTTCTTCACAAAATGCCAGGCAAAAAACACAGAGAGAGAACATGAACCAAAGAGGACAGAAAAAAACGATGAGGACAGCAGTTAAAAAGTTAAATTAGCATCTTTTTTATTCTTTACTCTATTCTTTGTTGTTTTTTTTGTTTTGTTTTTTAAACATTATGCACAACTCTCATTATTGTGCAATAATCTAATTGGAACATGTATTTGTTACATGTTTTGATGCATTTTTATGCGTTATAAAACATTTATGTCTGAATTTTGGGAGGCTTGGAACGGATTAGGGCATTTCCATGGAAAATGTGTCTCTACTTACAAAATTTTCTACTTAAGAACTTTCTTCCAGAACCAATTAATTTTGTAAGTAGAGGTACCATTGTATGTGTGTATATATATATATATATATATATATATATATATATATATATATATATATATATATATATATATATATATATACACACACACACACACACACAAATATACATACATACATATTGAGGCACTAGTACAAGCATTACAATAAATCAATACATTTTTATTAATAAAATTAATTAATAATTAATTAAATAAGAAATTAGTAAATACAATAAATTGAGTTTCTCCACATATTGACTCTGTTCACAAATATATTATGTTCCCCTACATATGACCATTTGCGTGGATTTGAAACATAGAAGGGCCAAAACATGCCTTGTGAAAATTAAACTACACTAAGAAAAAAACAAAAACAAAACAAAAAAAAACTGGCCACCAGAGGGTGCAAGAACTGCACAAGTGGAAATCTCTATATACACGGTTGTTATTGCATGAACCCCAAGTGATCTTGTGGTCTGTCGGGAGCATATTTTCGAACATGCAACGCACGCGGTGTGAATTGCAGTTCTTGCGGAAGCCGTACGGAAAACGCACGGCGTCCTTTCCGCAGCCAGTGAGAATTGGGCTTTAGTCTAGTCTCGTCTAGTTTTAATCGGATGAAAAAGGTGTGTTGACAAAAGTATTTTTGTTTAGTTTTTGTTGACAAAATGAACACTAGTGAGCACCAACGAACAGACATTATAGACCAGTCCCCGAATATTATAAACCGCTAACGAAGGTCAACCTGGGCCGCTATGATAAACGTCAAAGACAGTTTCCGCTCCCGATTACAAGCCAGGGTCACGCCCATAATGCTTTTCAAAAGTGTTTCTTTTACATAGCAGGCAAAGATCATCTCCGAGGCACAAAATGTACCTTTCTCACAGGCCACAAATCATTTCTATCCCATGTAGCAATTTTTCATAGTCTGTAACAACAGCCAAGAGCAACACTGGTCTTGTGTGTGTGTTTTTGCATGTTTGTAAACACAAAAGCAACTATATTTAGCACACCCTGGCTCAGCGGGGGACAAGGAGCGGCAAAATTATCAGGGAGAAGAATGGGAGGGATGATGCAGAAGAGGATGACATACAGGATAATCACCATAATAACTCAGATGTCACACACTCACACGTGGCTCCTTTTGGTCCCAGTGACAAAGAAAAAAAATGTAACGAGAACATTGTGAGCAACCTTTGTGCCTCAACAGTTGTGTTGGCTCACATGACAACACGACTGTGGCCCATTGACAACAGAAGATGTTTTGTAAGACGGAGTAATGAAGTGTGTGCATGTGGCACTGGGGTCCATGGGAGTCCATTGTCAAATGGTAGTAAAATAGTAGAAGTAGCACATTGTAGTATTTACAGTGAACCGACTAAGATACAGTTATATTTGCTGTTCCCGCAAAGCAAAGAGAATAGATGCCTCTGAGTATTGTTGTATGCATGTTGCATGTGGTTCGGCTCTGGGTGTGGCACTTTGTTGGAAAGTTTATAATGACTTTATCTATGCTATATTTCAAACCCTTTATCACTCCTGCCTATTTTTTGGCTGTTTTTGGGAGCAAATGAATTAAATAAAAAATGTTTTCTGTGGGCCTTGAAACCTTTTCTCTTTGATTTTATGTGCCAGATTTACATGACTTGAACTTCAAGCATTATGAGTACGAGTGGGAATTTTAAACATGTTGAAACTTTTTGGTCTCTGTGTATTTTAATTGTTCACCAATTGCGGGTGGATCTGGAATGCATTTCCTATGATGAAAAGGGGTTCTAGCACTGCACCCTGAAATGTGTTTGCATAATACAAATATTGTTCCAGCCCAGCCAGCCACCTTATATGATGAAAGGAATATGACTTTATGACTGGCAGATGTGGGAACACACACCCGCACACACCCACGCACACGCAGCAACGCACCCCATACACGCTGCGTATGGTCTGACGATATGAAGCCGCAACAAAGGACGCTAAAGCGTGGCAATCAGTCATGGAGGTCCAACTTTGTGTGTGGCTCAGTGGGCGACAACTGCGCGGTGATCACCCTGAATAATGACCGAGTGCAAAGGAGGGATGTGTTGAATTCAAGACAAAACAGCTCAGTTCTCACACTCCATATACACTTAGGAGAAATTCCCGCCACACCAGCTGTGTGTAATTCCAGAAATAAACATTAAAAAAAAATTAAACTTGCACGACAGCTTGTGTGCTCATTGGAGACTGTCTGTCTGTCTGTCTGTCTGTCTGTCCCCCCCGCTACAGATGGCGCTTTTCTGCCTCTCATATGGAGGCCGGTGTGCACGTGGGACCCACGACTTGAGTATGAGAGACGGCGTGAGTCAGCCTTTTGGGTACACTGACAGTCTGACAGACACAATCATTAGAATAATGACGATAATAACAAATAAATAAAATACAGTCAACCCCCAGCTACCTCACAATTCATCAGACGTCAATGCTAATTTCTGTTAGCGTCTCAATGGCATTCTGTAGAATATGTCAGCGCTAAGCTCGTTGCACTTTAATGTTTTGGTTGAACATTTTGAAGAGAAACAGTTCAATATGGAGGCCAATTATTGCCTTGACTGATTTCATGAATGAACTGAATGAAGGCGATGATGCAATCGTGCCAATACCTGTTTTTGAAATTGTTTTGTTACGTTAAAGGGCTAATTGACTCATTGAACAATTTTCAGCAGTGCAAAGTTAATATTTTGTCCAGAATGAATTTGATAACCATTATTTTTCATGTACAATTAATACTTTTAAAAAGGAATGTTTCTACTTGCTGTTGACTGATGATGACATCACCTGTGCTGAGGAAGTAAGTAACCACAAATCATGGCTCAGCTGTTTTCTGGGTTTGGTCAGTAAACTAAGCCATGATTGGTCGTTACCTACTTCCTCAGCACAGGTGATGTCATCATCAGTTCACAGAAAGTAGAGAGAAAAAAAAAAAAAGACTTTTTAAAGGTATTAATTCTTTGGCTGCCAAGTTCAGCAATTCCCGAACCCTACAAACAGACTGTAAAGCGCCACCGTCAGGAATTCCCGAAAACTACGCTTTTAATGGGAATTTACAGAGTAAAGCCTTGGCCAGCTGAGGTCTCAGTTTTAAACTGATCCTGTACTGTAATGACTAACTATGGCCATTAGATGCCAGTGACGACTTCCTTTTGCGTCATCTCAACCCACCCCCAGTGGGAAGAGGAGGGGGTTTGACGTTAGTGGCTGCTTTTGCCATCAGACTTGCCTCACGGGCTTCCGTTGATCCCAGACGAGGTGCGGCGAGTCATAGACGTTTTATGGTCAGCCCAAATCATCATTAGGAGTGGAAACAATCCGAGCGTGAAGAATATGATGAGACAGCAAATCAACATCCTCAGATCCAGCTAGAAATATGCTAAGGTAAGCGCTAACTTGCTACAAGCTAACTCGCTAACTAGCTTTCACTAGTTCGTAGGGGTGTTAAAAAAATCGATTCGGCGATATATCACGATACTACATCGCGCGATTCTCGAATCGATTCAATAAAAAAAAAATCGATTTTTATTTTATTTTTATTTTTTTTAAGAGCTCAGAATTGTTCATTCGGTAGTCTTACCGATTCAACGTCTTATCATCATTGCCTTTTTTTTATTTTGTGTGTGTGTGTGTGTGTGTGTGTGAATCGATTTTTAAACTTCCATTTTTAATGGAAAAATATTCAACAAAACGTCTGACTTCGGGTTAGGATTCACACCTTGAGCATGGAAGAATGTTATATGAACGGAACATTAAGCCTTAATATTTTATTTTAATGCTGTTCAAACATGAAACAGATTACAACCTCGATAAGACTGAAATTTCAGATAAATAAATAATACATTTTCATATCAATCTTACACTCTACAAGCTTACTGATTAGTATTTTCTAAATTTGAATGAAAAAAAATCGCAACAATCGACTTATAAATTCGTATCGGGATTAATCGGTATCGAATCGAATCGTGACCTGTGAATCGTGATACGAATCGAATCGTCAGGTACTAGGCAATTCACACCCCTACTAGTTCGTCAAGCGTTTGTGTAGAGCTGACAAAACAGCACGTGTAAATGTGCTGATATACACGATTACAACTGTTGCCTAACTAATGTGAATGTACAATTCACAGATCGTGCATCTTGCTAAAAAGCTCCGTTCCCAATCATGCATCTTCAAGTGCATCTACAAGTTTCGGACCACCGCAGCTTATCGGGCAGAGGGGTTAAAACAAAAAAAACAAAAACAAAAACACACACACACACACTTCATTACACAGCTGCAATTAAATAAAATAGAAAACATTCTGAAAGTAAATATATATATAAATATATTTCTATTATTTACAGCTCAGAGAGCCAGGAGTATTGCAACTCCCACCAGATCCAAGAAGAAAGGTAAATATATACAGTTTTTGCATCACACTGCTGCAAAATAAATAATTACAATATGATCATTTCAATTTGTATTTGCACATCATTGCCTGAAAAATTCCGACTGGCACGCAGCAGGCATGAAGTCTTCCTTTTCACTGCAAGTTAGTTTGTAAATAGTTTGTCAAGATAGTCAAATTGTTGTACTGTTTACTGTAAATAAATTATTTGCCATCAAAAAACACTTTTTATTGTCGGTGTTAAGTGTTTTATGGAAGGAAAGCGCTCTTCAGGTGTTTGTGGTGTACAAAAGATTAAAAAAAACAGCGTCAAAATCACTGCTGTGCATGAAATACATCTTTTGACAAAAAGCCTCTTTTCTCAGACTTTTCGTCCAAAAGACAGGATTTCGCTCAAACCAACCTGTTTTCTACTGCAGATTATGGAAAATCTGAATACACTAGAAACACACTTTTTTTTCTGCTGAAAGATGAGACTTCAATCTTTCATTTGGTAGTCTCCGTGTTTACGTAGACCTAACACACAATTTTCTGTGGGCCTTGAAACAGTCAAAACGCTCTAAATCAGCTGCTACTATAAGTGATCTTTTCTGAAAATGGCTGCCAAACAAAGAGTTAATTGTACATAAAAAATAATCAAGTTACCACATTAATTATAGACAAAATATTAACTTTTTAACCACTAAAAATGGCTCAATGAGTCAAATATCTCTTTAAGTTTAGCCACAACGCAAATAAAAACATGTCATATGGTCTCTCTGAATCCACCTGTAACCCCAACATTAAAGCTTCCTGTATGACCATATTTGGCACTGTGCAAAAAACAAAAAAACAAAAAAAAAAACGCCTGGTTATCGAATAATCCATTTCCACTTTGACAAGAGGTCACATAAGCACACGTTTGACATCTTACACAATCCTTTGTGTGCGAGATATTTGTCATTGCACGCCCAATTATTACGCAACCTCGCGCTTGCAACACATTTGCCGTCATCGGTTGCCAAAAGAGCCATATGCATATTTTCGCAAATAGCAAACAAAGAGGAAGCAGCCTTACCATGTGACCATGGGTATTGCAGTCCGTCAAGCTCACCAGGCCGCCATCATACATTCCGCCTCCTAAAAAACATAAAAAATAAAACACAGAGATGTAAAAGAAGTAGAAATAATAGGAACGTCGAGACTGAGGTACTGGGTTCAAAGGTTAAGAGATCAACATTTCAGGTGTGTGACTCATTCATAGTGTCATTGTAATGCCGCTTGGCAAGAACAGGTGGCCCACCTGGCGTCCCTCCACCTCCGCTTGCATCATGAGCACACACCCACACACACACCCCCACACACACACGACACCTGTGAAATGTGCTCATATCACAAACCACACCTACACACCTTGTCTTCAAAGGACACTCCTCCCCCTTCCTTTTGAAACTTCCCATAGAAACAACCATGATAAAGTCAAACAGACACAAGAAAAAGAGTTGTTTTTCCACAGAGGATCAAGAATATATGCCTTGAAGTTATGTTATATTGGCTACCCACACGATTTTGCTGTTCAAATATCCGTTGCTTGAAGCATTCCCGGCCTGGGGTGTTGTTGTCTGTGTGCCATGTGTGAAACAGCTTTGTCAATACAGACGCACATACAGTTGATCTCGCAGCCTGGGAGGGTCCAAAGCCTCCTGACCTTTGAACTGGAGTTCAGGAGGTCTCACCCTTTCTGCGCCAAAGCTGGCCTCGCTGTCGTGCACATGTGTGCGCAGGTGGGCGAGTATTTGCGCATGCACGTATTCCCACGGGCAACACGGTCATAAAACGAATCAAGTAAGCAGAAAAAAAAAATGTGATGGAAGTGCAACAATCTTGAAGCCAAAGAGCTGCTCGCATGACCAAGGAAGGCATTAAATCATAAAGTGAGCCTTTTGACAAAAGGTTCACTAGCAACTAGGGCCTATCAGTAGCACTACGCTTCATTTACAACCCAAATGTAAAGATTTGCTTCATAAAACGTGGCAGCTATTGAATATTTTTGTATTTGGGTATATTACTGACTAGGGATGCCACGATGAGGGCAATATCGTGATATCGTGATATTAAAACTGCCACAATATTGTCGTTGTCATGTTCACAATATTTAAAAGGAACACATCTGTTAAAAAAAAAAAAAGTCAGGTTGATTTCCATTTGTGCAATTCTAGCACCCTCTAGTGGCTAGTTTATTAGTGCAATTTAATTTTCATTAGGGATGTTTTGGCCTTCTATGTTTAAAATCTATGCTAATTGTCAGATGAAGGGGAACCTAATTTGCTTGTGAAGCGATCAATGTGTGCTTGCATTACCAAGTAAGTGCCTCAATATTGTTATTAGAGATTGTAGATGGTTTATATGCATTGCTACGGAAGACCAATATTGTGTTTTGTTTTTTTTGGGGGTTTTTTAGTATGAGCTCTCTTTTTTACAATATTATGATCTTTTTTAAATATCGCCAACTATATCGTGATAATTAATGTATCGTGGCCTTCATATTGTGATATCGTATCGTGATCATCATCAAATATTGAGCTAAAATAATATTTTTGCTTGGTTAAAGAACAATTAAGAATATGCCGCTCACCACTCAGAAGCCAGTATCAATTGCCCACCATACCCCCCCCCCCCCCCCATTTACTATAAATGCCAACAAAACAAACTTAGCACACACAACTAGTCGAATCCTTCCAAATTGACCAGAAACGACTACGTCTGTACTAAAATCATGTTCTCCATTGTTGTTTATAGCCAAAGGCTAACGATAGCTCCTGGTAGCTAACCGTCCATAAATTTGTTGACTTATATTGACTATATATACCAACTAGGGGTGTGAATTGCCTAGTACCTGACGATTCGATTCGTATCACGATTCACAGGTCACGATTCGATTCGATACCGATTAATCCCGATACGAATTTATAAGTTGATTGATGCGATTTTTTTTCATTAAAATTTAGAAAATACTAATCAGTAAGCTTGTAGAGTGTAAGATTTATATGAAAATGTATTATTTATTTATCTTATAGAGGTTGTAATCTGTTTCATGTTTGAGCAGCATTAAAATAAAATATTAAGGCTTAATGTTCCGTTCATATAACATTCTTCCATGCTCAAGGTGTGAATCCTAACCCGAAGTCAGACGTTTTGCTGAATATTTTTCCATTAAAAATTGAAGTTTAAAAATCGATTCACACACACACACACACACAAAAAAAAAGGCAATGATGATAAGACGTTGAATCTGTTGAATCCGAATACCGAATGAACAATTCTGAGCTCTTAAAAAAAAAAAAAAAAAAAAATCGATTTTTTTTTTATTGAATCGATTCGAGAATCGCGCGATGTAGTATCGCGATATATCGCCGAATCGATTTGTTTTTAACACCCCTAATACCAACAGAACAAACTTTGCACACATGACCAGTCGAATCCCTCCAAAATGACCAGAAACTACTACGTCTGCACTAAGTTAATATTCTTCAGTGTTGTTTTTAGCCAAAGGCTAACAATAGCTCCGGGTAGCTAACTGTCCACACGTTTGTTGACTTACTATTTATTATAAATGCCAACAAAAACTTCACGACCAGTTGAATGCCTCCAAAATGACCATAAAAATTGTCATTGCGACGGCCTTGTCAAAAAAGCGTCACTAAGAATGACCATTTGTCGCCTGCTCTGTGAATTTTAAGTAGCAGGCGGCGTGCGCGAGCCCACACGGCGTGGTGAGCGGTGTTAGTCAGTGCTGACTCAAATCAGTTGGCCGCCTTCAAGTTGGGCTGGCGAGTCTCGTTGCCTTCATCAGACTCGCACACAGGAGCTCTCTTGCTCGTTCACACACAACAACAGCAGGCGGTCGTTACATTCCCCGCTTTCCGCGCGCATTCACTTCACATTGACGCTGAGCCTCAAGTGAACTCGACTCAACAAAGCATCCTATTGACATGACGCGACACAAGGAGCACTATTTGATCTTTATTTGTGGTCAAGGTCGTCACTTTCCGCCCAATCAGTGCGCACGTGCCAGTCCGGACGTGGCGGAGCTACAGACAGGTCAGAGGCGTGTCAGGCTCGCATGTGGCCGAGGCGTTTTTTTTTTTTACTAGTGACCCGCAGCCAAAAGATCACACGAGCACCTCGACCAACTACAAATAAAGCACTAACAACAATTCTATCACTCACTTACCACTTCATGTCGATAACATGATGTAAAAATGCATTCTTTATCCTCTGCCAAGAACGCATAATATTACTGGAGTTGACGGAGTCGTCGTAACAGTCTCCTTGCATATTACTAATAATTATTTGTAGTATGTCAGTAGGTGCGTTTCCATTACCCTCAGTTTTGCGCAAAAGGCATGTTTCGCAAAAGTAAGCTGGTAATGGAAACACCGGATTTGCGAAAAAACTCAAATATCGCAAAAAAGTTTTTGCGCCCTCATGAGGTGGTTTTTGAGACGTATCGAAAAAGAAGCATTTCGCAAAAGTGTAATGGAAATACTTTTTGCGCATTAGTAGTCATGTGACACCCGCCCGCGGTCACGGAGGAAAGGACTGCAACACGTTGTTTATGTGTATTTTTTATTAAACTTGCAATTACTATTTGTTTTGAGAATTATTAATTTCGGGTTTGTATTTTAGTTTTACATGCTGAAGTGATTTGTATCGGCTACTGCACGTCAAAAGAGAGAGAGGTGTAATCGAGCGAGCCCCCTTCGAAAAGTTGAAGGAGAGGAGAGCTTAAAATCCTGTCCTGCCATGTCTGATAAATTTAGCAGAAAACATCATAAACTTTCAACAATTTGTAACCCGCTTTTTACCCAGCTTCTGCATGGGAACAACAACATTTTAGGATTACAGGAAGTAGGAAGTACTGTGCCACGATTGCTTTCGTGTCGGAACTGCTTGCCTACTTCCGAGGAAAACACACAACAACACCAACACTAAATGCCCGAAACCGCCCGGTGAGGGGTGAGTGTTTTTTTTTTTTAAAGTAATATAACTACACCGGGCGTCCGTCTACCGTAAACATCATGAGCACCTCCTACAGAACAGCGAGGTCTCGCGAGACGGGACATTCCGAGAATTGCGCCTCAGAAGAGAAACTCTCGTCAATGGAAACACCGACAATTCGAAATTGTACTTTATCGAAATAGTACAATATCGCTTTTATTTTTGCGAAAAAGGGTAATGGAAACGCACCTAATATCATACTGGCCCCATGTGGCACACACCATGTGGCACACACAACAGAAAGAGCAACACAATGTTCATTGAAGTGACTCAGAAAATTGTAATTCTTCTTATTTAAAAAAAAAAAAAAAAAACATGACAAAATGAAGTGGTCATCATGGACTTGTTCTCTTTCCACACAAGGGATAAATTATTATAGTTTTGGAATTTTTCATTTTAGTTAGTTTTGATTTTTTTTTTTTAATGGAGTTAGTTTTAATTAGTTTTCAGGGTGGTTCTGTTAGTTTTTATTAGTTTTAGTTTTTAATAAATGCTTAGTTTTTAGTTCAGTTTTAGTTTCAGTATTATTTTTATTTATTTATTTTTTTAAGTGTGTGACATATTTAAAAACTACCATGGATGGAAGCGACGTCATGTGAAGGTGCTTTTCTATTGGCTGTTGCTCGATGACATCACTTCTGTGTGACACACTTTCAAATGTCCATTCTCCGGTTAATATCAGAATAAATTGACTTAAAATCATATTCAAAATCATCCCCAAAGGCTCGTACATTCAATTAATTCGCAAAGACTAAAACATAGGACTTTTTTCCTATAATTATAGTTAGTTTGAGTTTTGTTTTTTAAATGTAGTTCGTTTTAATTAGTTTTCATGGTGGTACTGTTAGTTTTGATTAGTTTTTGTCATTTCATGAATGCTTCGTTTTAGATTCGTTTGCTAGTTTCAGTATTAGTTTTAGCTTTTGAAAATGTGTATTACTTGTGTGTAATATTTAAAAAACAGCATGGGAGCGACGTCATCTGAAGGTGCTTTTCTGTTGGCTGCTGCTAGATGACGTCACTTCTCTGTGACACATTTTCAAACGTCCTTATTCCGGTTCATATTTTAAAAAAAAAAAGATTAAAAAAAAAAGAAAAAAAAAAGACTTAAAATCATATTTAAAATCATCCACAAAGGCTCATGCATTCAATTAAT